>NC_086283.1:99007810-99030310 GCF_021018805.1 Prinia subflava | reverse complement strand
AGTAGCTGTGTGAATATTTGGCCATTCTGAAGAGACATCTGAGGCTAAGGCTATTTCACTGCTACTTTAGAAATGCCCGCAAGTCCCAAATAGTTACAAAGTCTCAGGGTTGCTGTTCCCCGAGGTAGTAAGGTTTTTTGTCTTCTCTTTGCCCTAAGTGTTTCACACCGGAGCCAGAGCAGACAAGCTGAGCCTGCCAGTCCGTGTTTCCAAGGTTGTTTATTCTTCATTATCTCTCAGTTCTTTCTCAGCTCTGCCAGGCATCTCCAGCAGAGCAGGACACGTGCAGGACTGGGTGGATCAGAGAGCCCCACACCTTATGTACGGTACCCCTGACCCAACCACCGTCCAAAATGAACTTTTTATTTACAAAACTTTACCAGTACCTACTACCTATGCTAACATGTCGTTTCTACTCTAAACCAATCTCTAAAATCCAACTCAGCAAAAGATGGGGGACGAGGGCAAGAACAAGGAGCACAGGGGCCACTCCCCAATTCCTCCATCTTGTCTCTTCAGCCCCATATACTAAAAATCCTAGATTCTACATTTACATTCTGTGATAAACGAAATACTACTTATTTTGAATTCTCTCAGCTTGTGATTGTTCATACAATGTGGGCATTCACTCCCATGGCCAGGGATCAGAGGCAGTGTCCTCCTGGGCTCTGTGTGAGGCTCTGACCCCCTTGGACAGACCCCAGACCCCCCTGTCTGGTCTCCAAACCCTCCAGGGTGGCCAGAGGGATGTCCTGGACTCTGACAACAAAGTTTGTCACTTAAAGCAGTGAGTGTCCAGCTTGTAAAGGTAAAGATATGGCTTCCACCCCAAAGACTTTAGAATTTTTATACTCAGTGAGAAGCAGCACTTGTGTCCAACAAGCAGATGGTGGTAATGTGGTGTTGCTACAACACCCTTAGCAGCAGCTGCAGCACAGCAGCTCACAGACCAACACCCCAGACAGATGTAATCTGTCACCAAAGGAGAAAGACTGACAGCACCTAGTACAGTAACAGAACCTCTGAGGTTCTTGGGATCAGGAAGGTATTTTGGGTTGGTAGTTTCCTTGGACTTGACATATTGGAAGTGTTTTGGCTCTAACAGCCCCTGACCAAATTCTTGATATAAAAAATAAGTAACTTCACCACTTGTAGTTCTCCATCCCATTCATGCCAGGACATCCAGTGTCTCAGCTGTCAGCCTCTGGACCTAGCAAAAACTTCCTTGTTCCCTACAGCAAGGACACCCTATTAGTATTTTCTACTGAGATATTTCATGGACAAATTCCAGATGTAGCAGGACCACTGCTGGTTACACAGACTGACTAACTAACCCAGAGAGAATGTTGCTATAACTATTTGCTCCACTCTTAGAGATTTGCCATCTAATCACATACAAACAGCTACACAGTACAGTCCCCTCCACCACATTTCTCTTTGCCATAGCTCAATAAATGCTGCATTCTTCAAAGCAATAGCTAGACCATGTAGAATTAAACTTCAGTTGTTACTCAGCAGGAATAAAGGGGAGATCTTACGTGAAAGTACTGTCTAGGCCAAGTACTGTATCCTTATTCTTTCTACATGCTACTTCCTTGTGAATGTTTCTGTTGGTGTCTGCAATTGATTTCAACACTTAATGTCATTAAAGGACCAAAAAAAACCCAACAAAAAACCCCAAAAAACAAAAAACGCACCAAAAAACCACACACACACACACACACACATACACACACACAAAAAAAAAAAAAAAAAAAAAAAAAAAAAAAAAAAAAAAAAAAAAAAGTTACCACACACCCTGTTCCAAGTACTTAATAAATGGTATTACAGAGAGAGAGACATTTGTAGCTGGAATCTAGTTGGCAAGCATTTAATAATTTTTAGATCAAAGTGAATCCAAATTTTCACCTTCCACTTGTTTTGTAATAATAGGGGTTTTTTTTAAAAAAGTAAAAGATAAGTGTTATCCTTATTTAGCAAAAATTTGCCTAGATAAGATAATTGTGTTTCTGTATATCTTGATATAATGTAACAGGATTCTGAGAAAAAAGTCAGCAAGAAAATGATCAAACATTAAAAAGAACCAGTCTTTATGGCTTGTGAGAGCCAAAAGAAAAAATATTCCAGCTGTAGCAGGTGCCACAAACCACAGAGAAGAAACTATAAAGAATAATTGTATGTAAATATATCAAGGGAAATAAATGCTAGCCAGTAAAAATTAATTAAATAAAAATAATAGAAAGATAAGATAAGACTCACAACAATGGGCTCAGACATTACTCAGCTGTTAAGAGATTTTGCTGACATGATGTTACTCTGGCATGTTCATTCTGTCACACTGTCCACAGGATATATGTCTAAGATGCAATGTAATATAGTAAAAATATAGTAAAATACCAGTAAAAAATCTGGTATTCCTCACAGAGGAAAAAGCTTGGATTAACTCATTTTTGCTATTGTGCTTTCTATAACCATATCAGAAAGGAATCTTAGTACAGAACATTTTGCTTAATGTCGCTCACATATAGGTTAGTAAATCCATTATGTTATTTAAATTACTATGTTTACCAAATGTTTCACTTATCATTCCACTGTTTGAAATAATACATTTTTAAAAATAACTAAATACATATATCATAAAAATAAAATCTCTTCCCCTTGCACATTCTAAAGACTATTACTGGTCATTTCCCAGTACAAAGCTATAGATCTTGGCCAAGGTCTGCCTTTTACCCCAAATGCAATAACATATCTTGCCTGTGCAGATTCTCCAGACACCCCTGTATGTTCAGCTGCACAACTCATACCCACTCACAGCCTTCATTTGAGCTGCAAAAGTACTGTCTCTACTGGACATAGATGTGATCAGGGACACAGGTTTAAAGGATTTATTTAAAACTTTAAATGGTTTGTCACCTTGAGGGTTTCAGCTTGTTTAGAGGTTCATTCTGACCCGTTCAGTGACTCACAGGGAGAAATTGCCTTTTCTCTTTTAAAGCTTGGGCAGATGACAAGCACTTTCAGATTAAACACCAGGACACCAGGAGACATTTTTTACCTGCTTTTGTTTGGTTTTTTTTCTGGTTGTTGTGGATTTGGGTTGATTTTGGTTTTGTTTACTTGTGTGCTTGGTTTGGTTTGAGGTTTTTTTGAATGGGTGTCATATCTGTTGTTGTGTTTGTCTGAATTCTGACTTTTTATTTCTGTTCCCTTGTTTTGATAGCCAGTTTGATAGCCATTCACACCTGTGTGAATTTCCCTGGACACATGTGAGAGTAGAATGGGATGCAAGGGACATCCAAGCGTTAGTGACTTGAGAAAGGAGTGGCAGTAAGAACTGAGTGTTTGGCAAAGTGACAACAAATTTTGCTGAAATTCAGTCTAATGTAGCTATCTGGCTTAGGCAAAGAAATGCATGCAAATATCCTTGTGCAACTTTGAAATCAGGATAATAAGGTCAGCATGAGGGCTTTCATATCATACAGAAAAGAGAATTTGGAAATATAGGAGGAAATGATTGACATCAAATTCTCTCTGATTATAATGTCTCTTGAAAAAACATCGAGAGACCTTGGAAATTGAGACTTTATAGCAGAGTGACCAATCTGTGTGTCACAAATCATATAGTCCCACCAGCAAGTGCAGCTCCTCTGCCTGATGATTTGTGGCTGACTGTGGCCAAATTCCCCGTGAAATAAAAGACAATAAACACTGGAGATCCTAAAGACACCACATTTATCTTGAGACGTAGCTTCAAATGCTGCCCAGACATATCTCCTAGTGGAGCAGTGGGACCTCAGCTGGCCTTTGTCATACCTCAGGTGCTCTCTGTTTCCCTCTTTTTAGAACTATGTGAGACACCTCTTTCATTTCTTAGTCCCTGAAGATTCTGGCATAGTTTGTGTTGTATGAGATGGTGCTCATGCCTGGCCTAAGGTTCAGACCTTGGGAGGCTTTGACATAAACACAACAGTCTGGAGTCCCGGCAGAAAAGCAAAGGATGGAGAATATCACTGACAAATTACCCTGATGGTTCCCTCTGAATCTGAAATGGTGGCATATAATCAAAATCTAACAGCAAGCAGAAAAAAAGGAAAAGTATATTCTCTGTAGTACTTTTAAAGTGCCAGTCCTCTACTTGTGACCAGACTTAGAGTCAAGAGATAAAAACAACCCTCCTAATTAGAATACATACACAGCAGCATGTGTTAGAGGGAAAAATACCTTATATTCTCTTTGCAAACTCCTATCTGAACTAATAACACAACATGGTGGGGTTTTTTTGTTGTTTGGACAAATCTTTTCAGTAAATTGTACACATAAGATACTTTCAGTTGAAACACTGAATACATGACTCAGGAATAAAGGCATAATTAAAAATAAATGCTTCCATGCTTAAATTCTAACTATGATGCATATCAGAGTTTTATGTGTGTCATTTCTTTGGGCTTCTGTGACAAGTTTTTGGTAGTGTGGGGGTTGTGGTTACAGGGGTGGCCTCTGTGAGAAGCTTCTCCTGTGTAATTGCCTCCACCAAGCCTGTGCCAGCTGGGTCCAAGATGGACCTGCCACTGCCAAAGCTGAGACCATTGGTGATGGTGGTAGAACCTCTGGGATATCCAAAAGGCAGGGGAAGTTACTGTGCAGGATCAAATTTCAGCCAGAGAAGAAAGGAGTGACAATAGGGAAAGTGAAACCATGGTCAGTGAAGAAGGACAGCAAGGAGGTGCTCCGTGCACCAGAGCTGAGATTCCCCTGCAGCCCCTGGTGCAGACATGGTGAGGCAGCTGTGCCCCTGCAGCCCATGGGGATGCACAGGGGAGCAGAAATCCACCTGCAGCCCATGCAGGACCCCACACCAGAGAAGGTGGATGCCCTCAAAGGAGGCTGTGACCCCAGGGGAAGCCTGTGCTGGGGGACAGAAGGACCTGTGCCCACTGGAGAGAGACCAGACTGCATAGGAGATATGTTGGCAGAACTTATGACTCCATGGGGTATCCCTGCTAGAGCAGTCAGATCCTGAAGGACTGCACTCCATGGAAGGGACCCATATTGGAGCAGTTTTAGAGTGTGAGGTTCCTGCTACAAAGGAAGGGGAAGCAGAGACAATGTGTGTTGTACTTACCACAAACCCCAGCCCTCATTCCTCTGCACTGCTGGTGAGGGGGAGGGAGATAATTTGGGACAGAAGTAGACCCCAGGAAGTCAGGAGGGGTGAGGGAAGGCATTTTAATGTATGGTTTTATTTCTCATTATCCTGTTCTGATTTAATTGGCAATAAATTAATTTCCGCTAGTCAAGTCTGTTTTGCCCATTGGTGAGTAATTGGTAATTGTCCTTATCTCAATTCATGAGGCTTTTGTTATACTCTGTCTCCTCTGCTATACTCTGCCCAGCTGAGAGGGGAGTGACAAGGTGGCTTTGGTGGGGACTGGTGTCCAGCCAGGGTCAACTCCCCCGAGTTGTGTTTCATTTACCTTGAGGTGAGAGAACACTTCTTTTTTCCAAAAAGAAATGCTCAAATGCACAGATAACAAATTTTTTAGACTTCAATATCAGTGTGAACTAACCTAGAGGACCAGTAAAGCAAAATTTGTCTTGGTAGACAATAAGAAGTGAGTCACACAATTGTCTTACTTTTATTAAAATCCTCTGACTTTTGTTTCCAACAAATGGTTTTGTGGACCCATGACAAACGAACATACATACCTAAATGCATTAATAATTTAAAAAAGTAATTAATATGATAAATTTTGCTCTTTTATCTCAATCTTAGTGGATTTACTGTAGCAGATGTCAGCATCTTAAATGCAGTTGGAGCCTGTATTCTGAAATAATTGTTGAACCTGAAGTTCATGATCAGCTGCAGTGATGATGTGCTGGATATTATAACCTAGAAAGCAGAGTATTACAGGCACGTTCAGTCTACAGATGTTGCTGTGTTAGTTTTTTGGTGTCCTGGAAAAAAGTATCCAAAGATATTGAAGCCAGCTGTTTCTCCTGTTGGTGCACCAGATACTTATCTTCTTGCTCTATATATCAAAATATCAGTGTCAAAATTTGTTATTACTGTATGAACTGGAGAGACTTTGATCTAGAGATAAGATGGTTCAGTCAATATTATGTAACAGATGCCTTTAGTATATTTAAAACCAAAAATTTAAAAAAATATTTTTATTCTGTTACAATATGTTAAGCATGAATAAAAATAAAATAAGTGATAAGACACTCAAAAATAATTTTGCATCAAGAAATTATTTTGAAATTATATACAAAATGCATTTTCAGAAACAATTTCAGTTTAAGTATTTTTATGTTTTGGATTCTTGGGGAATTCAAAACCTGTATTTTTTTCCTAATTCCATGGAAACAAAATTCAAAGTTTTACTACAATCTGTAAAGTGAAAAAGAATTCAAAATGCTGACAGGCATAAAATGTTGCTTGGACCCTCGGGAAAACTTTAAGACAAGTCTTAAAAGTAAGACATAAGATGGAGAAAATGAAAGGAACTTTCAAAATGCATCTCTGAAATGACAAGGGATTGTATGAGTAATAGTAGCATAACTGAACAAAGAGAGGAGGGGGAAGAGCACAGGGAATAGGGACAGAGAAGGTGACAGCTAAAGGTCTGTATGTTATCACAGAAGATGGATTACAGCATTTATTTGATAATTAAAAGAAGACTTCATACACCTGTATGTCTTTGGCAGATCATGAGAGGCGTCTTACAACAATTAGAGAACTTTTTGATTATTTTCCGGGAATAATCACAAAAGTAGTGTTGCTCACAAACGCGCTTGTTTGACAAACTGTATAAACACATTTGTTAAGGACTCATCTCCCAGATGTCCTCAATTTTGCATGCAGTCAGCAAAAGCAATTGATGGCCTCCCTTGGGTCAAAAATAGACCCATTAGAAGCATTGCTCTTCTATCCATCTGCTGAAACTGTTATCTGAGGCAGCTAATTATATGTTTCACTCTTTCATTTCCAGAATCAAATACACCTCCCAGTCTCTGTATCATTGATTGCATTAACTGGAAATATTTGCAGGAATCATGGACAGTGAACTTTACTTCACCCTGAACACAGGGATAATGGTCCTTCCTTTTTTTTTTTTTTTTTTAAATTTTTCCACTTTGTAAAACTAGTTTTACAAAGGTAAACAGGGAGAGTGAACAGAGATAATTTTTAAAAAGACAGACTCTTTTTCATATATTGCATTGCCCGTCATGGACAGAAATCCTGACTTGGCTAAAATTCAGGAAAATCTAGGGCTTCTCAGGACTTTGTCCTAACCACTCCCATGTCCTGCTTAATCATGAAATCAGATATCTGGCATACTTCTTGCATGATATACAGTTAAGAATGTTGGTCATGAGATGGTTATTGAAGTACCTGCTACTGGATCATCAATATAGGCCTGATTAATATTTTCTCTTCTGGTTTAGCAGACCACAGCAAGTGGGAGCTCAATGTTTTGAGAGAGGAAAGTGCTCCAGAAATGTACAAGTGATTTCCTGGAGTGTGACACTGCTGGGGAACTGCAGTGTGTGCTGGGAAAGTATTGCTGAAGACCTGGAGTGGCCACAAGTGAGCTCAGACGAGGAGTGAGGAAGCTGTATCAGACATTTGACTTTTGGATGCAACTTAGACAACTAACAGGCACTTTTACTGTTATTTTACATGTTAACCACCACGACCAAGATAGACTTTATCAGAAAGAAACTGGTTGACTGGCATACCAGACCCCACACTAGAAATAATTTGCCTTAGTTACCAAAACATTGTTTGAATATTTTCCAAAATGAAATGTTGAAAAGACAACAAATGCTACACATAGTTTAATCCAGTAAAAATTAGTGCTAACATTGTTAGGTTTTCTCATTGGAAGCTGTCCCATAGAGCCCAGATATTCAGAGAATTACATTATTTGTGAGACATATATTTGTCAGCTCTTTTAATATCATTTACCACTATTTTTAGCCAAAGGAACATAAGCCATGGGATGCAGCACAAAATTTCTGATCATTTGTTCTTTGGGCTTCTTTTCAGTATGAGCAACTTCAGCTTCATTGAAAATGCACATTTGGAGATCATATGAAATCAGAAAATTTCCAAAGTCATTGTTATTAGCAAGGGTCTTAAATCAGAGCCGTATGTTCAGCTACATGTCCTTCCTTTCTCTGCAGAGAATCTAATGTATCTAATTCTTAGATTAGATTCATAAAGCTGTTTACTTTCTTTTATCGTGACTTCCTTATTTTGACTGATAGTTTTGTTTTATATTATCTGATGGACATATATGCAAACTAACAGAACAGAATACATAGAGATTGAAGAAATTTTTCTTTATTAACAAAACCTTATATACCTTTATACAAAATTTGATACTTAAAGTAAAAATTTAAATTAACACTAAGTGTTATATATGATGTTCCTGAAATTCAAGAGAAAACTTTAAACGATCCTTGGGATATGTCTTAGAATCATAGAATGGTTTGGCAGAAGGTTGATGACCTCAAAGATCATCTAGTTTCAACCCCCCTGCCATGTGCAGAGATACCTTTCATTAGACAAGTTTGTTCAGGGTTTGTTTTTTGACACCTTTTGTTAGACATGTATTAAGTTTGTTCCAACGTGACCTTGAACACTTCCTCAGATGGGACATCCACAGCTTGACCAAGCAACCTGTTCAGCACCTCGCCACCCTCACGGTGAAGAATTTTTTTTCTAATGTATGATCTAAACCTACATTCTTTGAGTTTGAATCCATTGCCTCTTGTCTTGTCATTACGTGCCTTTACAAAAAATATCTGTGTTTCTTGTAGGGTCCCTTTGTCATGGGTTGGCACTGGCCAGATGTTAATGCACCCACGAATATGTTTTTTTTTTCCCTAACAGCTACTGTGGGATGTGATCAGGAACAGAGCAGAGCAGGCTTAAATCTTGAAAACAAAAAAAAACCCACCAAAACTTTATTACATTACATAAGAACAGGGACAGAGATACTCTTAAACACACACAGAGACAGAAATAAAAACTTCTTAGAACATTTCTTCTCCCAGTTTCTACCTCCCCACACATCACTCTTCACAGACCAACCTTTGGGTTTTAGATCAAACGATCACCACTCAAAAACAAACTAATCTTCAATTCAGTAAGGGAGAGAGGAGTCTCTCTTGCACCACAGACTGTTCCTCAGAAAACACGGGTCTACCCCTTATGTGTTTCCATGTCACCTATAGCACCGCCCGGAGAAGTCTGCCAGGGTGACTCTCTCTTTTTCTTATGTCTAGCGCTCTCACCGCTGTCCAAAGGCTGAAAACTGCATACAGGGCTCTTTTAAGGATGCTGCATGCCGAGCTCTCCCCTTTTTACCCTGGGGCCGGGGTTCCAGGAGCAGGTCTGCCCTGAGGGCAGAGGGCACCACCTCACCCTCACCCTCTCTTCTCTGCTCGCTCCACTCTTCAAGTGCCAGTCACTGTAGCAAAAGCAAGGGCAGCTGTATCCACCCAAAATGCAGTTTATGTTCAAAAGAGACTCAAGTTCAGTCCATGGCTGACATTATGCAAGAAAAGTCCAGCTCCGAAGGCTACTCCTCTCATTCTTTGCCCATCGGGTTCCTTCCAATCGTGCTTTATCACCTCGGTCCCAGGCCGCTTCCTTCTCCTTTTTTCCAAAATCACCAGTCATGAGAATCAATGTCTAAGAAAAGTTTCTTTCTGCCAAGCAAGGGTTAACAGTTTTTTCTCGGCAGGGCTGCGGGCTCAGGCACTCCCAGGCTCCGCAAACCCCCACATGGCTCGGCACCTTCTCCGAGTTTGGGAGTTTGGGGCGTGAGGGGGGTGAGCACACACAGAAGGCACTTCCACAGTTTTCCACCCCTCCATCCTGGACGGGGCAGCTCAGTTCCAGTCCTGTCCCCTCTCTTCTCCCCCCCCCGGGGGCTCCGGCTTACCTGAGCCGACCACGTGTTTCCCCTCCCCCACCCAGCCTCGTGGCTGGGCAGGGAAAGGAGGCCGGAGACGTCTCTCTGCTGAAACCAGGATCTGAAAAGAGGCCGAACCCCCTTGGGGTCCTGCTTTTAACTATTTGTGTCCTCAGAGGCGTGTCCAAACCTCCGAGTGACCAATCCAGGTGCCAGCAGAAAGCTGATTACTAATTGGCCTGCTTACCTCTCCCTGAAAAAATTCACCTCCCCCAGCAACCACGACACCCTTCAAGCAGTGGATTGATGACCAAGGTTAGGTCACTCCAAGGCCTGAGCAATCCCAATTCTTCCAGCCTTTCCACATAGGAGAGAAGCTGTACCTGAGTACTACTTCTTTGTGTCAGTATTAACCATTCAGACCTTTACGGTGTTGGAAGGTTGCTTACTTTGAGCTGGGTCACCAAAACCTTCCTTGTCATGGCACCACTTCACTTAGGGAAGACTCCAGGCTAGGAATGTAGGAGAAATACATTTAATATGAAAGGCTTGTGTAGTCTCCCCCTGGATTTTCAGACATCATTTCTGATGTTCTGCAATCCGAAATTCTCAGTTGCATATAGGACATGCTCACAGTAACACAGTAGAAATTTGTTGAATAATGTGGGAACAACACCATTAAGCATTTAGGTAGCTCCAAAGTTAAGAGATAAAAATTGCAACTCATGTTCTGCGCTGTACGTGAGAGACACAGTTAATCATACAAATGTATTTTCTTTGCTTATCTGGTAGATGTGTGTGTTATCAGCTGTGAAATTGGTTACAGTGCTGGAAACAATCCCTTTCAGCATAGGCTTTGTAATCTTGTTCTTTCCATGGGAATTTTGAAACTGCTGGCAGGGGTATTTATTATACTTTGCTGACACACCAGTAAAAACACATATAAAAACTGCTTCAGAGTTTTAGGTCAAATTTTTTGCTCTTCACTTTGCTAATATTAATACAGAGGAAAGCTACTGCATTTCTGCTCGTGTAACCAAAAACAGAGCTTTGCCTTAAGGAACATGAGTGCAAATGGCAAGGTATTAAAAACACAGATGCAGAGAGAGAGGTCCATGTGTGGAAATGGTTTATATTAAGAAGCAGTTGCTGAAACAAATGAGAGTTTTGCCCACACAAGGCCCACCTCTTGATTCTGTATTTTCCTTTGTGACTTCTTGTTTTAGAGACATCTATAATTAAGAAAATTCCTAGTCATGACTGCTTCAGATTACTTCTCATCTCCTTGGCATTCTAGGTATTTTTCTGGACTGATGCTGAACCAAACTTCCAATTCTAGTTGTCCATATATTTAACCAGTGTTGACAGTGGAGCTGTGATTTTTAATATCTGCACAGGATTACTTCCAGTTAATCACAAATGTTAATTGTAAGAATTGACTGGATAAGACATATAAAACTTTCCATTTCCTTGTACATAAAAGGCTTGCTAAATTCTCTGCACAAACTTGCAGTGTGTCATTGTAATACTGGAAGAATTTCTGAGGAGAAAATGTTCAGTGAAAAACAAATTCAGGCCTGCCTATGCTGAACAGAGATGATATAAAATATTAACCAAAGTGATTTCTGTTTTCCATTGCCTCCTAAGCAACTTTGGCACCAAGCTTCAGCATTTCTAATAATAAGATAGTAATAGGTGGGTAATACTGCAATAGATTGGTACACTAGCAATAGGTGAATAATATTCTTATTTTTTCATTATCTTTCTTAGATATAGATCTTGGACATCATGGTCAGAATTTCCATTCCCTTTATCAAAATATTCCTCAGGATCAAGAATGACTGTGGAAAAGGGTGTCAGTCATGGAGTCAATACTGACCTGTAGGAATCAATAATAATACTAAATTCAGTAAATTTTGAATGTTTTATTTTTCTGAAATTATTTTCACATGACTTAAACCCTAAGAGAATAATACAATTACTTTGAAGATGAATTCTACTCTTTTGTCAGTCACAGGACTGTGTGCTGTTTCCTATGGCTCAGCCACATTTAATCTTCTGCATGGGTAGAAGTCACCTCATGAATTGTGTGCCTGAAGATTATAACTGCTAATGTATTTTGCACTGAGTAACACAATTGTGCCCATGGAGTAGATGTATCTCTTGCTACTGTTTACCACCAGGATGAGTTTGGGTGGTGTCTAGTGAGTGTGTGAGTATGCAAGTGGACTTGTGAAATCAGCAGAGCCCTGGGCATGTGCCAGGAACTTCCCTCTTAGCTTGCTGTTAATACTCTCTAAAATAGGAAACAACAATGCCTTTTGTTCCAAAATCCTCCACAGAGCAGGGAATATTATTTTATGCATAGTAATCCAGCGTAAATGTAGGGGATTTTTCTTGGTGAATATGAAGAGGAGGCAAGCCCTGAAAGCAAAGGTAGTACTTCTTATTTGGCTTTGTCTCCTGTTGCCTATGCCTGAATTTATCTGAGCCTGGAAAAACCATGAAACATTCCTAAATCCTGCTGTGTCCTCACCATGTTCTGGCAGACAGCATAAGCAGTGCTGACAGTGCTCAGACAGTGTAAGTGCAGGCTTCTCCTCCTGTGGCCCAGTCAACAAGTGACTTTTTGCTGTCCCAGGTCATGACAATGTCTCAGTTGCAGATGGGGAACATGGAGGCAAAGGGAGCAGATTCTTCCAAGGCTCATCCACACTGCAGGAGAGTGTCTGGATTTGGCAAGACAGGTATCTATCAGGGAAAGTTGGAGATGGGTCCAGTCTTCCTCCAGGAATCTAGTGGGGAACAGGCTACCTGGTGTTCCTACATCTCAGTTTTTATCTGGGTAGGAATGGTTGGCTCCTCCCCACTGGGTGGAGCATCTCCCAATGGATGATGGAATGTGTCAGTCACTGTGAGCCTCAATGGCCCATGAACAGAAGATATCCCCGAGGGTGGGCAGTGGTGACAGAGATCACAAACACTGCCCCACCTGGTTTAACAGCTGGGCTGTTATCAGAAGGCATCCACCCTCCTGCCCCGTGGAGTTACAAGAGATAAAGGAAAAAAGAAACCATCCCCCAACTGCTTTCTACAGATGAAATAGAATACTTTTTTTTTTTTTTGGTTACAAAACCCAGGACAGGAGTATATCCTGGAGAATGTTGAAATACTTGATGTGCACATGAGGTTTTCCCAGAAAAAACTAGTTAAATGGCCTCAAACTGCTCAAAAAGCCCAGCAGGTAAGCAGTGGTGGACAGATGGAGGGCTTAGCTTCAAAGCCACTTGGCATTGCAAGGTAGATGATTATCATCTCAAGATAAATGTTTGCTTAAAAATAGCACTGTCTTGGGCAAATTACAAATCTTACAATAATTTACTAACTTCAGAGGGAGCGTAGTTATTTGTCTTGCCACTTTGCACTGTTTTTCTCTTTGACCTCTATATTTTTAAATAATTTGAGTACGCAACCAAAAACCTCTTACTCATAACTAAGGAAAAAACAGTAGTCTTCTGAGTTCCAGATTTATGCATTTGTGTAAGCTCTGTGTGCGCATAATTATTTATTGTCATAAATGGCAATGTCTACTAGCATATGCAGAATTGCTCGTAATTTAGTAGAATCGTTAAAGCTGATGTTATTTCATGCAAATGTATTTTCAGCGTGTGTCTTAGTGTGGCGCCAGAAGTGAAATAAATTTCACTGTTCAGCTTCTTTGCTGTGTCTGACTGAATGACTTCAGGCATGGCTGTGAGCAATACTTCATTCTCTGATGCAGTATGTATATACGGCTTATTTGTGAAAAATTGACTTTTTTTCCAGGGAAGCATGGAAAACAGTGCAAAATAAGTAGATAAATGAAGAACAGTTATCAGGGTACCACACTGAGCATAGGACATATGGCAAAGAATAATTTTTGACATCTGGCTTTGTAACTTAATTCATGAAAGATTAAAAAATAAAATCTTAAATAGTTTGGGAAAGTAATGGTGACACAACTGAAATGAGACCAAGGAATTATGTTTCTATTAAAGTTTGGAAGATGCATAGACCAGAACCATGGACTTCTCATATACTGTGAAGTGCTAAAAGTCAGTCACCACACAGGTACCAAGCTGATACTATCATGGCATTGGC
The DNA here is from genome assembly GCF_021018805.1 of Prinia subflava. Classification (NCBI taxonomy): domain Eukaryota; kingdom Metazoa; phylum Chordata; class Aves; order Passeriformes; family Cisticolidae; genus Prinia; species Prinia subflava. Next base: position 99,016,238 of record NC_086283.1, on the reverse strand, counting down.
ACTGGACTCAGTTGCATCAGTGCTATTGATCAGCAAATAGACAAATAAGCCTAAGACAAAACTAGCTGAAATAACTAAGATAATTCACATGAGATCAAGTAAAGACATAAAAACAGACTGAAACAAACCAGAGCAACTTTTTTGCACAAAAGAATAAACAATACAGAAGTTATGGGAGAGCATTTGATGGTCTTGTGTTTCAAGATCTTGTGTCCAGAAGAGAAATCACTGTGCAAAAACATACATATAATTCTAGAACCATTCCCATATAAGCGGATGGCGAGAGTGACAATCTCTTTTGTGGGTTTGCATTCACTAACACTCTCTAGGAGATTCCCTGCACAACGAAAATTAAATATTATATACAATATCAGCCATGACCAAGGGAAGTAGCACAGAACCACAGTGCAGCATGCTGTAATAAAAAGTAACAGCAGGAAGAATTTGCAAGAGAAGCTGGTAAGATGCTTTGGACAAACATTATTTACTGATATTTGAGGGTGGATGTTTTGGGACGATATCTAGCAAAAAGTGGGTTTCAGAGAGGACATCTTCACATAACATCTGGGAAGAACAGAGATCCCCTTCCCTACTTTTTGCAGGCAAGGAATGGAGTGAATGGAATAAAGTACTCTGAAAAATGTAACATAACAGTAATGTCATGCCAGGCACATTTCCATCTTCTTGCACCCATTGTAAAAAGAGATACTTCATTTATATAAAAATGCTTTTGGAGGCAATTCCTACCTGCTTGAAGAACAACAGCTGGAAAAAAGCTCTGAATTTAAACTAATAAAACTGCTACCAATAAGTAGCAATTCCCTTCAAGAGGAACCTTTAAAAGAACCCAGACTTGAGAACCATGCAGAAATGGGGAATTTCAAATTAAATTGTACAACTAACAGAATGGATGAGCAATATGGTAGCTATTAAAAACCAGACAAACCATGCATGTGTATTGGTCAAATCTAAAATAAAATTTCATGATGTGGAAGAGAGAACATTGCCCTGTAATTACACTGATAATTGAGTGTGTTCAGCTTGAAACAGAAAAAGAGATGTGTACTAAGTTTTGTAAATCAAGTACACATATTCCTGCATTCATGTTGTTCATTCTCATGTTTACTATTTATTGTCAGTAAAATTGTGCACCCATGTTCATAAATTTTAGGTCAAGCAAAGTGGCAAACTTTTTCCTGAACACATCTGCTGAACAGCTTATGTTATCCAGCTCCAAACAAACAAAACAAAACAAAACAAAACAAAAAAAAAAAAAAAAAAAAAACAAACAAAAAAAAAAAAACAAAAACAAAAACAAAAAAAAACCAAAAACAACAAAAAAAGCAACCCATATTGTGCCTTTCTACTGTGAGTACCATTTTTAAAGGAAGAAATATGTACAAGAAAAAGCATCTGTTTGTATGTTAGTAGCTGAGGGAGTCTGCACTGCTTTGTGGAATCCTAATGGGCATTAGAGACACGGAATACATGGATGTATTCCACGATTTTTTGCATGGCATGGATGGAGAGAAATCACCAAAGGCAAAGCAAGGCAAAGCAAGGCAAGACAAGACAAGACAAGACAAGACAAGGCATTTTTTTTGTGGTTCCTGGAGCTTGTTTTGATGCCTTTGCAGGCTACCTAAAGACAAAGACCAGACAAAATTAGGGGAATAAAAAGCAGTTATACTTATTGAAGGGCCTTCAGGTACATTTTGGGCAGATGAAGCATCCCCCAGGGCTACACCCAAAACAGATGACAGGTCTCAGGTTTTCATACTTTTATAAGTTTTGTCCATTTACATTTGGAGGGTTAATCTTCCAATTACAGCTTCAGGTAATGAAGTAATTTTTCCCAAGTTTGCTCCCCTTCACACTCACTTTTGTGTACATTTCTTGGGGTCTGACAGTGAGGTGTCCTTTATTCCCAGACCTAGAGAGGAATTGTTTATCTGACCAAAATGGGAAAGCAGTTGCTAACACTCTATATAGAGTTTAAAGTTAATTGCATGATTACAAATACATGAAAAACATAAAAGCTACAATCCTAAGGCATGAGTTTCCTCAGCAGTGTGAATCAGTGAGCCCCAGTGAAAGTCTAGGACCAGTGTCTGTAAGGAGTGAGGCATTGCAGGGAGCTGAGCCACAATGACACAGACAAGTTGGGGAGGTCCTTACAGAGAGGTCACCAGCATCAAGTGTGGAGCAGAGCTGTGTCCAAGCTGCTGTTCCTAGCAGGAGCCCAGCACTTTCATTACTTGGGATTTAATCTTTTGCTCCCAAACTGGGCCAGGGTCCTTCTCCTTAAAACACAGCCACCAAAGCTACTGCTTGCTGTCTTTTGATGGCCTTCAAATCTCTTAATCAAAACATAGGATGAGATGCTCACATACTGTCTGTGAAGAGAGAGGCCCATCTCTCAGACTTTGGTGCAGAGAAGCACCAAATATAGAGAATAACCTCTGCTGCAGAAGAGCCTGCATAGCCACTGTGTAGCCCTGGTAAAGCCAAAACCATGAGATTGTGTGGACACTGGCAACTGGACATGGACAAGTTTTTGATGTATAAGTTGGTATGTAATTACTCACAGCAAAGCAAAACTTTGCAGCTGCTGGAGTGGGTTTTTTCTGGATTATTTTCTTGATTTTGAGTACTTCCTAAGAGTGTTTTTACATGTCAAAGTAACCTTTCTAACTACTTCCCATCGGTACTTCCAGCTATATGTGCACTATTTCTTGGAGCCAGAGCAACCCAAAATCCATTATGTTTTCTGAACCAGGTACTACACCCATAATCTCACTGATTAGGCTCACAGTCTTTATCACCCAGAAGTACCTCCACATTTGGATAATATTATTCTACAGGGGCTGTCCTGCCAAAATGTTCTCCCTGGTGTGCTTCCCTAGGAAATTTTACTGTGAAGAGGAACCCCTTGCCCCACCTGCTGGGAGGTGACAATGACATTCTAATTTCACATTTAAAGACATGATTCAGGCTAGAGTAATGTAACTTTATTACTTTAATATGAAAAAAATTCATTCTACTCATGGCTTCTCCATCTGGAGGGCATTGAGCTTAGAGAGCTCTGAGAAGCATCCAGGGTGGATCAGATCCCTGCCTGTGTCAGTGGGATGTGCACACTGCCACTCATTGATTCTACTGGCATTTTTAGTACAGCACCAAGCAGAACTATGCCCATCCATTTACTGACATTCCAGTATGAATTACGGTGTCCCAGTCTTTAGAATTTGTAAACTGATTAAAACCAAAACCAAATCATATGCTGCTAAGTTATACTCCCTCCTTGCAGGCTAACAGTGTTTTAGAGTTTGGTGTTTAAGCCTTGGGGAAAGTGGAATATATTGTGATGTGTGTTTCAACCAAAGCAAATAAGGCAGCAAAGAGGAAGGGGCAATTTTAGATGACTAATGGAGAGAGCTCTGCAAGGAGAGCATGTGCCGCTTAGCAAGGCCTGGGGCTCTCACGGCCCCAGGGGAGATTCTGCTGCTGCTTTAGTGCTGTGCATCAGGGCACTCCCCTGATGCATCGTGACTCAAGGTCCATCACGGGAACCCGAGTGGGCCTTCTCTCAGCTGACTTTGAATGCCACCCAGACAGACATCTGCATCCAAACTGGACAAAAACCATCTCCAAAAGCTTCTGCAGAAGACATCCTTTCACTGATTTTATCTTAGTGAGATGAATTCCGTTCAGAAAATGTCCTTGGTCTTCTTTTTTTCACCACTGCCTGTAAAGGAAATACAGATTATTTACTTGATGTACAAAATATTTTTATACAATAAGTGAGGCTTACCCTCAACAGATATGTTTTCATGTTAGGGCAGCATGTGCACTAAGGGGAGGAGAATTGGAGTTTACCAGAATTACCTGCATGCATGCGCTTCACCTAACAGCCAAACTGTTAGCACTAGCTTTATTTCTAGATCACAGAATATTCTAAGTCAGAAGGCACTTACAAAGATCAGTCCCACTCTCAAGTGAATGGTCCATGCAGGGACTGAGCCCACAACCTTGGTGTTATTAACACCATGCTCCAATCAACTGAGCATTCCGAGGGACAATTCCAAAGTAGCAGGCCATTCCCAAAGCCATTCCCTCACCTTGATTTTGAGTGGAGATTGAACTAAGCTCTCCCACATCCTAGGAGAGTAGATCCACTGCCAATCTGTTGGATAATTGCGCTGCCTCGCTCCCGTTGAAGCTGTTCTGCATGAATAATTAACTAGTCTTTGCAGCAGTGATTTGAACCTGACTTGCCCACTTTCCAGATGAACATGCTAACTAGCAGGCTGCAGAATCACTCCCTTACATTTCTGATTCCCCTGTGTGGCTCACTGAACACTTAATTATTTATATTAAGGGATTTATGAGGCTTAAAGAGAAGGAAGGCTCATTTGGGGATAGCCTGGGGAATGGGAGACCTGAATCCAGCTCCTTGCTCAGAACCAAGTGAAAAGAGAATTTGAAAGTTAGTCTCTGCCTTCAGGTAAGCTTTTGCTCTTGGGACCATTGAGTTAAGTGTGGTTGTGCATGCAACAGGGAACAGGGATAGACCTTCCTCCCTGAAATACTGTAGCAATGAAGCCTCACTGTCTTCCTCCAGAAAAGGAGCAGTAGATGAGAATCCTTGCTGCATGCCTTAGGCATTGCTGTCCTCAGCATTTCCCACCAGGAAAGTGTATCTCTTATATGATAAACCTGTCCTATGGTGTGTATAGGAAATGAAGAGGGATCCCCAAAGGTACCACAAGCTTCAGTTGTAACACCTTTGTCATCTCTATCCTTGCTTTTCTTATTCCATTAATTTGCCACAGGGGTCTAGAAAATGATAACTGAGTCTTTAGGTGCTACCATTACATTTAATGCCTCATGTGAGCACGAATCCTTTGCCTGAATCAGTGTTCTGTGGCATGTGGACTGCCCAGGCTTTTGCATTTCTTTCAGATGTTGCAGTAAGAACTGCAAATAAAGACAGGATGCCAGTGTAAATTGAGTACTTCTGCCAATTCTGGTGCCTTTCTTTGTAGGAGTCAGGGATCACAGGCAAACACAGTGCCCCTCTGCAGGCTGCCAGTGGATGGGTGTGATCCAGTGTGAAATCAGGCATTACAGCCATGCAGGAAGCAGAGACACCAGTCTGACATGTGGCCACACCGTTTACAAATGCAATGATATTACATTTATTGAGAAACCAGCGTCCTACAGAATCTTTCCCGTGCTTTATGGGAAATCAAGGGGAAAAAAAATTCTGTTAATATTGTTATGTGTTATAAAGAAAGCTGAAGTTCAGAAAGATGAGAAATTCTACCTGAAACCACATTATTAACTGAATTAGGACTAATCAGTGTTGTAACTCCATCCCATTAGAACAATGGGATGGAGTCTTCTAAGCAATGAAGATATGAGGGGAGACCAGTATGTTCCTCCACTTGTTAAGTCTGTGGTTCTCAAGGTACTGCACAACATAATGCCCTTACCTCCCTGACCCAGAAATGTTGCTTCATCATGTGATTGTGCAGCAGAGTGAAAGGGGCAGTGGCCTGCCTGGGCACACAGATTCACCTGATGCAGAAAATCCAGCTTTCTGTGTTAATGGCTCTTGCAAGAGATGAGATCCATTGCAATAGGCTTGAATTCACAGCAATTTGCTTAAGTGAACAGATTTATTCACCAAGATTAGAGAAAGCCAGTGAGGCGTGTTGTATTTGTTTCTGGTGCTTTTCCTTAAAAAAAAAAATGAGGAAAACCAACCCTGAAGTACGGATTCTATAGAAGTTCTGCTGAAATAAAGCAGATGGATTGGAAATATGGCCTGAAATTTTGTGTGTCAAATATTTTTTACGGTATTGTTTTGACTTGGCATTATTCTTCAAAGGAGTATTTCTTTTTCAGAGATGCGATCCTACATTTACTCAGCTTGTGATGTTAAGGTTGCAACTTCTGTCTTCGAGATCAGTCCAGGAACAGGTTTGAAATTTAACACGGAATTTCCTGTTAAACTGAGTCATTGTGAAGAGCAAATATCTACCTGTTGTCTACATCAGCCTGAAGGATGAGCCTGCTGATTATGTGCCACAAAATTTTAATTACCACCCAGCTGGCTAGGAGAGTGCCAATACTTCTTTTTTCTTTTCTGACACAGAGCGTCTCCACTGTGGTTATTTTTGTTGATTGGAGGTTTTTTCCTCTTTGCCTGTCTGCCTGCACCTCTGGAAGCTGCTCCCTCTTGTGGTCTAGTGAAATTTATGGCACAGGATATTGATTATACCATGCTTGACCCTTTACATAAAAGGGGGAGCAAGCCAGAGGTTTATGAACTGTAAAGGGATCCTGATCATAAATTCATTTATGTCTGACTGTCTTAAGTTTTGTAAGGTAAAAACTTAACTAAACATTTGCCTTCCTTACAGACAAGTGTTGAAACTAAAATGACTGAACATTTGCATGTCCTTAAAAAAAAAAGAAAAAAAAAAAAAAAAAAGAAAAAAAAAAAAAAGAATAGGACCATCCTCTTCAGGAGCTATTTTCTTCTCAAGGAGAGAAAAGGCAGTGGTCCATTTGTGACAGAAAAGGTCCATTTTTGAACAGTATTATAACAGTACACCACACTTATGTATCTTCTTTCCTCTGTAAGATAAAACCTCACAGTACTACTTCAAAAACCTCACTTTGTACTACTTATAAAGGAAGTCATTTCATAATGCAATAGCCATAAAAATATGAAGGAGGTGATCAACATCCCAATAGTTTCTTTCCATTGCCAGTTCTGCATTCCAGTTTGGTGTGCATATTCAAGGCATTCAAAAGTTATGGTAATAACCTGATGGAGAATTTATATTCTTGTTATCATCAGCGCTGATGTTCTTAGGTGATATTGGTTTTGATGGACTATCGTAGAATGTCTTTCTGAATTTTTAATTTTCATCTTCTGTCTTTGTCCAATAGCAGATAACCTAAAATTGAAGTGTGGCCTGCAGGACCTGTGGCTATCATCTCAAATACTGTCAAGTGTGTTCTTCTGGATGTTAGTAGGAAAATGTTTTCACCTGCTTACTCACCAACATGTTTTGTCTCTGCTGACATCTTTCATCAACACATTTCACAGATATTTCAACATATATCTCAGATACAGGATATTATATGGAATCCCCTTTGTCTATCTCCTTTATTCCTGGAAGTTTCCATCTGCTGGGCTGAGGGTACAGCCAAAAAAGGGACCACTTCTCTCTTCCTTCCAACTGTCTGCCCCTAAAGCACTGATTGTCCTCCCCAAAAACTCAAAGCCTGAGTGGTGAGATGTGTTCAGGCCTCCTGCCACAGGTGCTTAGAGGATTTGTTGTTAAGTCTCCTCTCTTTTGTGACTCTCATGTTCACATTTGCTTAACCCTCATCCCTCAAGCAGCCTGTGTGCTCACGTGAGTCTGTGGCTTGCTTCAGGTGTCAGGCAGCCACTGTCTTCCTGCTGACTGCAACCTTCATTTCACTGACACAAACTCCCACACTGACAACAGACCTGAGGGCCACACCCCTGTCTTTCAGCTCTTTTCCCTTTTATTCTGTGGCCCTGTCCCTGTCCCTTTTCTCCCTTCAGTTTGCCTTCATCCTGCTGCCTACTGCTGTTATTAGGATCCTGCTGGCCTTGCTGCTCTCCCTTTACACATATCCCCTGGGGCCTATTCCCCCTTTCCATATTCATTATAATTTTTATTCCCCCAGCCTCAGAGCCTTATTACTTCATTCCCTGACAACCCACAGTTACCAGGCCTCTTGCTTTATAACTCTCCAGTCTTTTCATCTCTATCACCTGGGACCACATGCTCCATCTCTGGCCAGCCTTCTTCATCCTCTGTTAGTAAGTTTCTTTGGCTTTTCAAATCAAATTCTAATTTCATATCTTATCTGTGTTCCATGCCTAATCACTTCTGCCTGCTTTTTTTTCTTGTTGCATTTCATCCCCTGTGCCAGTCGGTCTTTGGACTCTGCACATTTCCCTGCACCCTCCTCTATCTCTCTCCTGGTCAGATTTCCCATCAGTCCATATCTCCCATCTGCTTTTTACTTCCAGAGGTTCCTCTGAGCCTCCCTGTAAACATGCAATTCATCAAGCAAACCAATAAACAATTCTCTGCTTTCCTCTTTGGAAAGGAAAAAAAGAAAGGAAAAGGAAAAGGAAAAGGAAAAGGAAAAGGAAAAGGAAAAGGAAAAGGAAAAGGAAAAGGAAAAGGAAAAGGAAAAGGAAAAGGAAAAGGAAAAGGAAAAGGAAAAGGAAAAGGAAAAGGAAAAGGAAAAGGAAAAGGAAAAGGAAAAGGAAAAGGGGGAGGGCAGAAGAGGAAAGGAAAGGAAAGGAAAGGAAAGGAAAGGAAAGGAAAGGAAAGGAAAGGAAAGGAAAGGAAAGGAAAGGAAAGGA
>NC_086283.1:98896471-99007610 GCF_021018805.1 Prinia subflava | reverse complement strand
GCACATTTCAGGATGTGCCCAGACTCCCCTTTCCCACAGGACTGGAACAGTCTGCAGCTGCATCTGTATGACTGAATTCAGTTTTTTCAACTGGTTTTTGTCTAATCTTGTTACACCTCCCTAGTCAGAAACCTCCCTGCAGTACCTTCCATTTGCAAAAGACCACACTGAAGGGCCCACCCCTAATTTGTTGTCTCATTTAGCCTGAAGGGAAAGTCCTCTCAACTGGTGAGCTGGAGCAATGCTGTTTCTCTTCAGGGAAACAACTCAGGGGTGCTGTGGCACACACTGTAGGCTTAATCTAAGACATACTTTGCTGAAAACCTCAAGTTATACTCAACATGTGGCAGAGGATCATTATTTAACTCTTTAAATCAAACCAGATATCCAGTTGGAGGTGGATCTGTCATGGTCTGACAATGTTTTCTATAAGTGCTCAATTTTAACATGTGTAAAAAGGAGTTAAAAATTAGGCTAAATCTACAGTCATGTGCTCCAGTGGTCTTCATGGTTGTCTTTTTTTACTGTTCTGCTATTAAAATAACCTCAGATTCAGATGATTTCTAGTGGCATTCGCCTTCTCTCATGACTGTGCTAAACCAACCTCAGCCAGAAATTACATAGGAACACATGAAACTACTCCTGTAACACAATTTTTTCCAAAAAAAGAAAAACAAACCAAACCCCAAACACCACTGTCTTTGATACAAACTGGTTTATCTGAAGTGTCAGGTATTTAAAAGATTTGGAAGCATAGATTTGTAGGGTATTTACGGTCATTTTTGTCATACAGGCTGAAAAACCTTCTGCTTTGGGCTGCAATTAGCACCCATCATCTGTTCTTCATATGAGTTTCTTTGTCCTGTGCTTCTGCCTGCCTCCCACTCCTGTATTAGGTTGTTGTGCAGTAGTTTGTTGGAGGGGAAAGCAGTAGAGATAACTTGGATCCTCCCTTTTCCCTTCTGCAGCATTCCCAGCAGGCTTACAAATGCTCATTGCAATGGAAGATTAGATCAAGGGTGAGGCAGCTTGCTCATATTTTAAAACAGAAAGCCAGTTATGATAGCTAACCTTCCACAAAGGGGCTTGCATAAAAACAGGCACATACTGAAAGGAGAGTTGTTAAAAATAAACAAGCAGACCAAATAGACAGGTATGTTTGTTTGAGATCTCAACTCTATTTTTAATGCAACAGCATAAACAACCCTAATTTTGCAATTATGTGGTACCACACGGGCCCAAAAAATAATTTATGAGATATATATTACTGATGTAGGAAGATGGTTTGGGGATATGATACAAGTGTGGGATTACTGTACTTTAGAATAGAAGGTATCTATCTGGTCCACAATAAATGTTGCTATAAAGCCTGGGGAATGCTAATCCGTGTTTGAATTTAGACAGGAGTGGATTATAATAATTGAATCTGCATCTGTGCTGGATTTTAACTTGCTGAAAATCCAGGTGATCTGGACTCAATTAATTTAACTCAGCTTTCTTAAAATGAAAAATCTATTTACTCTCAGCAAATTGTAAGTAATAGAAATTACAAAACAGACTGAGTTAAAGAATTCCCAAGAATTATATCTTGCAATGTTTTCATCCCAAGAAGGATCAACTTTTCTTTCTTCTTCCATTTTTAATGGAAGTTTACTTACTTATTGAACAAAGTTTATTGAAATAACTAAGCTACAAGTGTTACAATGTTTATATTACAGTATGCTTTTTTAGTAACAATAATTTTACACTCCCAAATATTTATTTGTAAATGCTGGCTTAGTATTTGAAGTTAGCATACTTAACTAAATATTTTAAGAAATAGAGGTAAAATATTAAATGTTCATGTTTTCTTTCATCAGGCAGCCAGATTCAAAACTGTCATGAACTCAAGATTATTTTTTTCTCCCAAGTGTCACCAATTCCATCCAATAAGTTAAGGAACAATGCACAAAGAGAGGTTTTTAGGGTTTTTTGTTTGGTTGGTTTGGTTTTGGTTTTGGTTTGGTGTAAAAATACTATTGTTTAATCTTAAGGATTTTGCTATTCAGTTTGCATCCAATTTTGAAAAAAAAAAAGAAGGAGAAAAAAAGAGTGGAAAAAGATGAATGACTCCCCTTTTGGGGAGTAATGTATCCAATGTTACATACTCTGTTTCCTGCAAAGGATGATTATTATTCCATCTTCCCTCTGAAGACATATCTAAAATCTCAGTAACACAACTTGCTGAGAGGTTATTAGCAGTGTGTGTGCGGACTGCGTGTTGTTTTGCAGGTGTCCGTGTTTATTATGAGAAACTGAAAGGCAGAAATCGCAGCCCCGTCTTTGTCTGTCTCAGCTTTCAGCCTCTGGGTAACCTGATGCTCCGAGCCCCGCAGCTGCCGTCTGCCCCAACAGGAGACCTCAGCCAGGGGCCGGGCTCTGCTCTCGATTCCTGCAGTGCAATCCCACCCTGCCAGCCGAGTTTCTGGAATTCCAGGGTACGTGGAAGGATATTTTGGCACCGTGAGCCTCTGTGCAGCCACAGGAGGAGGGTATGTTTTTACTGATGCTGCTGAGGAGTGGAGCCGTAGGAGGGAGTGGGCACTGAGATATTCAACAGATTCCAACCGAGGCACAAATTAACCTTTGGTTAACGTCAGCACAGCTCTGGGTGCAGGAGGATTTCACCAGTTTTCCCACAGGAACAGCCCGTAGGAAATGACGAAATGTTTTGCTGGATTTCAGACAGAAAATCTTTGCAGCTAATTCTTGTTTCAAGCCCTGGATGAAAGAGTAAGTAGGTCAGAGACACAGAGGAGTAGCTCAGGCAGAACAGAAGACTCAGCTAAGTGACCACTTCTGTTGTGTGTGACCACCAGTTGGCAGAAAACATACTTAAAATAATGCTTTTCTTTATAGAAAAACTAGCTTAATTGTATACTGCTTATACTTGAAGTTAGCTGACCCCTTCCCTTCCAACTATTAGCATTTACCAGGATTTCCATTTCTATGAATTAATTCAAATAAACTTGGATTTAGAAAATACTTGCTTTTTATTTTCTTTGCAAAACTAGAAATTCTGCCTGTATTTCAGTTCACTATGCAGCATAGAGGGAGAGCAAACCAGTTGCACGTATGTCACAGTGAGACAGAACCAGGATCAGGGAATCCCATGCCTCTGGATTCAAATGAATTTGGAGTAGCTGGACAATTTCCAAACCACGAAAATTTTGGGCTGAAGGCAATTTAAAAAAGATATATTTTAAAAATGGCCCAATCCTGTTTTATTTCTGTATGGTGCACCAAAAAAAACCTGCAAAAACATTTTGAAATGTAATTTCTGCACATTCATTACTTTTGCAATATCAGCAATTTCGAGTTTGATCACCCCTATTTTGATTATGTAACTTTCTGGCAGTTTACACTGAGTTGGTTGTTAATAATGGTACTTTAACAAGATATACTTTCTTGAAATGGATGCTCAAAATCATACTTGCATTAGGTGGGCTTTTTTTCCAGTTCTCCTGCGGACTACAAAAATACAGAATTCGCCTGGCTTTGAGGAGTGTGCCACATGTAAAATATTTGTACTCCCTAAATGAGATTTTACAGGTCGAAATACCTATATTGTAGCTTGGTGGGATGATGTTCCTAAATACCATGAAGCAAAGTATTTTGTTTATTCTCATTTTTTTTTCTTTCTTTATACTGGTGAGGTGTTGGGGGGGAGGCGACTGTTACAATGACTGGCCTTCCCCTAAACACTTATGCACGATAGGCAAAACTACAATAAGGTGTTTATTTTGAAAATAGAGTACAGGATCCTTGCCTTAACCTCCCCAGGACGGCTTGGAGGAAACTGTGAAACGCCACTGGCCTGGCCATGTCAGGCATGCACCTTCCACAGCTTCCAGTAGGGAGCCCAGCTCTGAGAAGCATTAGGCATGGATGAAAAAGCACTGGGTTCAAGCAAACACAAATCTTTGTTTGACATAAATATAATGGACTCGTGGGGCGGTAACACAGACAGCAGAAATTTGCCAGCCTTCCCTGTTACTGATGTGCTCATCAATCAACATCACATTGTGCTCAGTGTTGTACAGTGCCAGAAAAGCTCTTGACTGAAGGGCTTGTAATACAACCTGAAGGCTAGACAAAGTAACTGCTAAATAAGATGTCTTTAGGCAAGATGAATGAAAAGTGACTAATTGCATCTAGGCTGCGTCTCTATTGGACAGATTTCTAGGAAGGACACAGGGGGATTCTTCTAGTTCCCTGTAGTAATGTGATTTTTGGAGGAACTTTATGCACATAACAGTGTTTCCCACATTGACATTTATAGATCACCAAGGAACAGTGAGTCCATGGTATTTAGTCTATGGAAATACAATACTCTGCAATGTTTTGGAGCAAGAAATATTCAAGTAAAATTTGATGACAAGCAGGCGGAGTGGTCCCTTATCACTGAAGACTTAAAATGACCTGTTGGCCTAAGAAATTTGGAAATCTTTGTGGGTTTCTGTTGTCTAATGGTTTTTTAGCCCACTAACACTGAAGATTAATACACTAACTTCTGGAACATTTTGGTTTCCATTTTTGAAAAGTGAAAGAAATATTTTTTACTCTACTAATTTGTGAGCTCTGCCTAATTTTGGCAATTCACTCCATAGTTCTACACACATCATATGTTGGTAAGTTCTTTCAAGCAATATATACCATTTATAGGTTGTTCTTCAGCAATGTATGTAATTAATAATAAAATTGAAGCTTAGTAGCATGACTTATCTCTGAAGGGAAGAAAAAAGGATCTCAATATGTTAATGTTGGGTGTGTGGTCAATAAAACACTAACGTGCTCACTATGAAGAAAACTGCATGCAGAGTCCTCTGGTACTGCCAGGCAGTCCAGGTGGATAGCTGAAGCTCTGCACTGACAAATAATACAAATAATAGCTCAAATTTAACTTCTTTTAACAGAAAATTTATCCTCCTTCACCACTTTGTGTGTGTACTTGAGCCTGTGTATTTGAAGTGTTTTAAGATCCTTCAGGCCTGTAATGGCTACAATACAACTGTAGATCACAGTGGAAAATGGAATGTATTTTTTTCAAGTAAGGTCTCAAGACCAAGAAGAAATGGAATTGGTGTTTTCTTGGCCTCAAATCAAAAAGCTCTTATTGTGAATCTGGAATATGAGTCAGTTGTGAAAAAGCAAATTGTGGGAAATGTATTTGTAGAGAATTCTCAAAGCCTGACAGAAGGCTCACATAGTGTGCATCTCTGTGCAAATTTTGAGATAATAAATGCTGACTTAGAAATGACATGGAATAGGACAGACATTTGTTGAGAGAGAAATGGAACTGGAAACAAGTTTCAAAGGATGGCCTTGCAAATACACTAGATACTTTGGAGAAATGGGGCTATGAAAAGTGCATCGTAGTAGGACCCACAAGGGGTAATTGTAGATGATTGGCTTTAAGGCCCTAGCAGCATTGTGTGGCAAAAGCTGATAAGCCAAGAAGTGTTTATAATGTATTGTAATTAGGAAATAGTTGGCTTCTGATTGTGATGGCTTCTGAATTGTAACATCTGTACTGTTTCACCCTTCACATGAGACTGAAAATGCAATAAAAGGTTTTAAAACACCTATCAGTTGCCCCATCTCTGGGTCAGAAAAGGGTATAATCCAACAGCAAATCATTTTGGAGTACAGCAATAGAGAGGTATAGAAAGACTTTCCAGAGACATCAGCCCAGGATTCAGAGGCAATGATTTCATGCCAGGGAGCAGGAATGGACGAACTGCAACAGACAACCATCAACTCCACAGCTAAACACACAGGAAAACATTTTACAGAAATTGAACAGGGAGAAGAAAACTGATGCCAACCAAGGAGCAATGTCACTGATGTGGCATCTAATTTAGGAATGTGAAATGTCCATTTTGTTGCAAACCTTCCACTGAGATGTACCAGCAAAGGAAAGGCATGGGTTGCACTCAGAGTTCCAAGAGGTGGAGAAAAATTGGTTTTGAAACCACATGGGAAAGGATGAAACTGTGGAAGAAAAATACAGATGGTAGAAAAATATTTTGGAATAACACTCAGGGAAGCAAATGAAAGAATAATTGAATTTCTGCAATGGAAAGGTGATGATGAGTTCAAGGTGAGACCCTGGTGAGGATCAAATCCCACACTTCCAGAAGCACAAACTGGGGCAATCACTGGTTGGAATGAGAGCTTGCAGGATGCCACCTCTCATTGCTGTTGAACAAGGCAGCTATGCTGGTGGCCTCGTGGCTACCAGTTGTGTGGCAAGCTCACAAGAAGGGGATTGCTTTAGGACACAGACTCACCAGTGAGGTGGTGGAAAGAGACAGAGTCTGTCAGGCAACCAACTATGCTGGATCATCTTTTGAAGGGAAAACAGGCCAGCAGAGGAACTATAAAACGTGACAGCAGATGGCATTGTTTGTAGAATCAAAGAGCCAGCAGTCTGAGCTGAGGCCCTAAAAACCGTGGGGAAGGAAGAGGACAGACTCAGGCTCTGAACTGACCTCAAGGAGCTGAGCAAGAACATTAGAAGGAAATATTTCCACTTGTTTGCAAGCAACCACATGTGTGCTGGGGGAGAGAGCCAAATTCCTAAGGAAATTTGTTGCCTTGGCAGGGCTCTGGCAGAGCCTCCTGGACACAGAAGGCCAAAAATATTGCCTTCTCCGTAAACCACTTAGCAGATGCTGCTGTGTAAGGTCACTTCTGAGCATGACTGGAAAGAGTACTGCAGCCACAGCTGTAACTAAACTACTACCAAACTACCAAAGATTTGCGATTGTATATAGAAAAAACTGTTTTACAGGACTCCTGATGACACTGGAAAAGGCTTTTCCCAGACAACTGAGGGGCAAGAAGGCTCAGAAGGCTCAAGCCAGCCTCTACTTCCTGTGTAATTTTGCATGTCACAACTGTTAAAGAAGTCTTTTGTGACTGTAGTTGTGGGGATTGAAATATGCCAGAAAATAAGGAACTCAAACACTCTGCTGAGGAAAGCTGGAAAAAACACTGCTCTTTTCCTCCCTCTCTCAACTGTCATGCCACAGCTATGAAAAATAGAAACAGGGATTGCATTTTTCCCGATTACTGCAAGAGTCACCAATACTGAGAGGAAAATTGCCAGCTGGTGTAATCATCCCCAAGCTGCTCTGCTGACTCACGCCCACGAAGCCTTGGCCATACCAATATTTTAAATGAGAGACTAATTAGATAATAACAATTTGGTCAGAAAACTGAGAGAGCTGGATTTGGCATGGGTGACCACCCCGTCTCTGCTCTCCCTTCCTCCCAAGGGACTGTGGAACTCTGAATGGCAATAGCTTGTAAATCTTTGTGTCTGCTCTTCCTCAGCAGGGGCTGCCCAGGCCAGCCCTGTCTTTGCACAGCTTTGTGCCCCCTCCAAAGCAAACCAAGCACCATGATGGCTATTTTGGATGCTGGTGGTCTTGCTGCCTGGCAGCTGTCTTGTTTTCACTTGCCATTCACATCACCTGTGCTGCCCTATCTGCAGCCTCCTGCTTTCACATCTGCCTTTTCCACTATGTAGAAAAGCAGTTGTACTGCCCCAAATTGCTTGCCCTTAGTAAAAACTGATTAGCAAATGGCAACCATTCCCCACAGCCTGTTTGTTTCAAATACCATGTTAGTCCAACTCACACTCACTCTTCTCCTGAACAGAGGTAATCCCTAGGCAGCCTGGGCAACAACAGCATGCCTCCACCCACACAGCAAGGCATGAGAAGGCATGAGTAAGGTGTAAGTAAGGCATGAGCAAGGCATGAGCAAGGCAAGCAGCTCCACAGCAGCCCAGGGGACAGAACCACTGCAGAGAGAGCCAATGCTCTCACACTTCTGTGCCCAGGCCATCTCCAGCACTGCTGGGGTTGCCTGCAAGGGTGCCAATTAGTGCCAGCCACGGAAGCAGTTCCTGCCAGATGGACACCTGCCTGTGAGGGAGAGCACTGAAATCACCCTCCCATCTTGGAGAGGTCACCGAGCAGCCACTCGATGCTAATAACTTTTGGTCACTACCAACTTGGGCCGCAATCGAACCACTGACCTAGAGGTGAAAGGCTGTATATCCCATTACCAATCTGCTAAACCATCCAGCCTCCCTATTACTGCAATTTTAATTAACTGAGCCAACGACATGAAAGCTGAAGGGAGGGGCAGTGGGCAAGGAAGCGAGAACACATTGGCTTTTACATGATTTGTTTCTTCTGAGTGGGTTTTGCTTTTTGTTGAAAAGCCCTGTCCTAACCTGTGCTGTCCATGAGACACCCCCCGATCTGCTGCTCAGCATGGGGCTGGACCAAGGAGCTGCTGTTAATAGCCAGAAGGGTGAAACACGGCTGCTTTCCCCAGTTTACAGTGTAACCCCTGGGACAGCAATCCCCCACATCGAGGTCTGACATTTACTCTCATCAGGAACAGTCTTTAGAGTAAAACTGAAATAAATGAAAGGCACAACGTGCTAAATTCTGACACAGTCTTTTTCTGAAACAAACAGAAAAAAAATTTTTTTTCGTCTCAAGTTCCTGGATGTGAGGATCCAAAGAAAGCCTGCTGTAATGCAGTCCATAACAGGATTGTTATTGTACTCAAAAAGTACAAAAGTTAATGCCTCTGATAAGCAAATTATTTGACCAGACCTAAGTTCATGTCTTACTTGAGTCACTGGGAATGGCTCCACAGTTGTTTGAATAAGGAACAAAAGCCACCATGCTCCTCTGTTAAGAAATCATGTCATTGCCAGATGCAGAAGAAAAATAAGTTATTTATTCAACAACAGTGCATATCATTCCTCACCTGCTCCTTTTCATGAGCTTTAGTGAGTGTTCTCACTGCAGGCTGGGAGCATTGGAGGAAGGATGGTGAGCCTACAGTAAATCTGAGGTCATCCTTGGTTTGACTCAGCCATCATCACCAACAGCTGCTCAGGTAACAAGAACCTTTGCAGCTTTCCTGTGGTGATAGTTATCACCATCACTGGAATGATGCTTGCAGCCCTTGTGCCTCGTGAATCACAAAACAGGGGAAGCAAACCACTGCCTCAGGCTGTGAGCAGCTCTGCTGCCTTGTCCCCTGCACGTGGTTCTCACACTGTAATCACTCAGCAGCCAGCGCTGCCCCTTTGTGCCCATGTGTTCCCTTAGCCCAGTGCCCACATTTCAAACAGCATCCACTCCACTGCCAAGCCTGAAGTACTTCATGCTCGTTCTTGCATGTGTGTTTGATAAGTCACGGCAGGACTATTTTTCCTCTGTGTGTTGATTATCCACCGTGGTCTAATCCCGCAACATAAACGACAGACAGGGAGACCCTAAAACACAGCAGCTCCCTGAGGTCTAGCATCCTGTGAAAACCCTGCTCCTTGCAGGCTGTTCCTGTCTCCAGCAGTGCAGGCACAGAGGGGGGGCTCTCGCAGCTTGATTCCAGCCCCCAGCTGTCTGCAGCAGCCTCTTCTGCCCGGGGCCTCACACACAGCCCAGGCCAACCCCTAACCCAGGGCTTCCTGGAGGTGGGGAGCACTGGGCTGAAAGCCTCTGCAACCCCTCGTCTGTGTGAGCCTCTTTGATGCTCTTGTGCCTTGTTAATTCAAATGCTTTGCATGTGTAGCTTGTGCAACAGGTCTAGGAAAAGAAAATGAGAGAGAAGGAAGCCAGAACCAAGCTGTGCTTTTAATTATACCTGTGGTCAGGATGGAAAGCAAAGTATTAAGCAAACCCCAGCTATGTGTGCCCTGATGGCTCTTCTCCTTTTCCACTGCCACTCTCCTGTATCTTATGTACTCTGCTCAAAGTGCACTACTTTGATCTGTAATAGTCTCTTTTTAGCCCTTAGCACCTCTCCAGAGTGCAGCCTTGCTCTGTCCCCTGCCTTCTGCTATCCTTCACTGATTCCCCTCTCCCTGCTCCCAAAGAGGGTGTCAAAGTGTCACTGCACAGACCCAGGAGTTTGTGGCACTGTAAGAAGAACAGATCAGAAATGCCATGGCAGCTTTGCAGCTTGAAATTTGGGGAGTGGGGAGGGGTGACTTATGTTAGGAGCATAAACAGCAGCATCCCCTGTCAGTGGACTAACATGTAGCTCCTCCATCAGGTTCCATCTGAAGATCCAAGTGCTGAATACAGGAACTGTATTGCAGCATCAAAATATGTTGTCAGAGAAATAGGACAACTGTTTGGGAGAGGATCAGTGCAGTGTTTCTGGAGAAACCTTTGCATTAAAGGTTAGAGACAGGTCCCTGTTGCAGCATGCCTGCTCTCCTGCTGCCATACTCATGTTGGTCAGGTCTGCATCTAGGCAGCATCCAAAAGGCAGTGAGGAAAAGTACCTCCCTTCACACCTTCACTGGCCCTGAAGTTGTGAGCACTCCTTGTCTGTCCCAGCAAAATCCAAAGAGGGTTATCCTAACCCTGTGTGCATCCCTCAGTGTCCAGCTGGTGCAGTTTCTGTGCAGCTAACCACCTAACAGAGGAAACAAGCTTTGTGTAGGAAATTCTGCACCCTTTTCATGGTCTGGTATGTGCTTGACAGATGCTGGAATGGAAGACAGTGCACTAACTGCTTAGAAGGCCTAAAATGCAAGGCAAAAGCTGAGATGTGGAGAAGGACTTAACACCATGACTGCTTTCTGAGCCATGAACAGGGTGATTTCAGGCTGTGTTCACTAACCTAGGCAGGGAATAAACCATTAATAAAATTGGCTTTTATGTGTTTAGACTGAAAGCCTCAAAGATGGCTGTTGAGATGAACAAGACAGTCCATCCACTTCAGAGCTCTTTCCCAGGCTGCCTGCAAACTCAGCATGACAAAGATTTACACTTGGTTACCTTTCCAACATTTTTTTTCCTGCCCATCATGGCTGAAAATGTGTGTAACACATAGAAATGGAACTGCAGTCTGAAGCACATATTTTGCATGAGAGCTGAATGTCAAGCAAATTCCACGAGCACCAAAGCACAATCCTGGCTTATGCTTGTAAGGCATCCATACCTCAGATAGGCACAGACCAGGTGGGTGTGCTAATCTACAAAAGCCTCTCATTTTATCTCTTTAGTGACAATGCACTTACCTGTAGAGAGGGAGTCATTGGGAAACACTACAACGCAGGCCCCCAAAGCAGAGCTCTCAGTGCTAACCTCCCTTCAAGGGCATGAGATGGTGTAGCTCGAGGTGCTGCCTGACACCTCAGGACAAACTGGAGAAGGGAGAAGAGCTGCACACTCTGCAGCTGGTGGATGCCCTGCTCAGCAGAGCACTGTGTAGGGCAGGGCCAGGCTTACCTGCAGCACTGGCACTCTGCTGCAGACCCCCACGGGCCAGGACTGCTCTGCAGGGCACAGCTGGATTAGCACAGCTGGGTGACAGAGAGGGAGAGAGCAGGACTTTGCCACACTAATATGAAAGAGATAATCTCAGCTACAGGAAGGCATAAAGAGGATGGGATTCGTAACACTAGAGATTTGACAGGACTCATAGGTCTTGTGGAGATCTTGCTCCTACTTGCTTCTCTGAGCTTTTCCCATCACTGTTGCTCAATTGAAATGGGAAGGTTGAATGGGAAATACTTCAGCAAAATTTCTGTGCTTCCTGTGCCCTCAGCACTTCTCTACCATCCTCCAGGGGCCAGTGGGGCTCTAGATCAGATGCTTTCACTCCTGGCCTGCATTAACACTTGGAAATCATTGTTCCTGATTGTCCTCCAGAAACCTCTGCTCTCTACTATAAAGTGTCTTAAACTCACATGCTTTTTCCTTTACTTTGACACTCACCAAATTTGGACTTCTCTTTGCCTACTGTGAAGCTCTTCATGACCTCCAGTCACATCCACATCTACCCACTAAACCAACAGCCCCAGGAACCTGGCTCACCCTGCACACAAATCACCTGCAAGAGACACCCTGCCCTGAACCATTCCGGCCACAGGCACTCCCACTAGTCTTAGACTTCAGTATGGCTCCAAACTAAACAACCCTTCCTTTGCCCCTTATTTTGATTTTAATTATACACGAAAAACTTCTGCAACTTGTTGAGCTTTCAGTGACAGGTAGAGTCAGAAAGGAAAGGGCAATTCCCTTTTCTTTAAAACTGGCTTTTGTAGCTCCAGTTTCCTAATAGGGTGACCACCTCGCCCTGCCTCAGAAATCTACTATTGCTGTAGTGGTGGTCCTACTAGTTATCACCCTCACAGTGCTGAGTGGAAAGAAGTGCAGATAGTGGGAAAGGGGTGGCTAGTGGGATACTTCTACCTTCACATCCAACAAAGGCACAGGAGCCTCCTTGCATTGCCACCCTGTGCTTACAGCCATCCCTGCCAAGTGTTAGTCCTCTGCAAAGGGGTCATGGCTGAGGCCAGGACCAGCACAAGAATAAAACTGGGCATCTGAAGTGTGGCTGCAAACAGCCACCAGCAACAGAAGCACTGGAGTGACAGAAAATCCTGCTGAGAGCCTGACTGCATTTCAAACAGGATGTGAATGCTAACAACACAGCTTGACTCTCTGGGGGATTTTGGCTTTCTGAGTAATGGGGATTTGAAAATCATTGACTGCTTCTAAGCAAGAAGAGGAGGGCCAAGGGCACTAGCAATGAAGGACATTGGAAGGCACAGGAGAGGAGATCCTTTAATCCTGTCCCAAGCCCTAACCTAGCTGTCTGGCAGGACACTTGGTTCTTCCAGTTTAAGTTTTGTTTGCTTTGTTCTGGACATGACACCAGGCTCTTTCCCACATACCACAGTCCAGCTCTGCCTTTACCACAGTTGTACCCCTGGGATTAGGTTCCCTTCCATCCCCCCATGCTGGTTCCCTGATCTTGCCACTCTCAGGTCACATAGCAGCAGTCCTGAGAAAGCAAATGCAGGCACAGCCATTGACCCAGATGCATCATTTCCCAGGAGGATACCATCAGTACAGCAAGGGCTTATGTCACAAGTCATGCATTAAACTTCAGATTACAAAAGTGAATTTTAGCTCACAATAGTGGAGCAGCATCCCCCAGTTCTCAGGCCAGCAAATTACTTTACCTTCATAGCAGGTTCTTGATCAACCCAGCACAGATCTTTTCTCCTGTTCTGGAGTTAAAGACTCATGTAAATGTACCTCACTGTGTTTCCCTGGGTTTGGATGAAGATCACACTTGTGCAATCCAGAAAACCATGACATGAGGTCGTATCATCCAGTGCAACTGAGCTGCTCATCATAGGAATGGTCCCGTGCAAGATGGACCATTCATTGTCCAGCTCCATTATTTTCCTGGCTGAGGGCTCTTTTTCCCACTGACCTGCACATAATGCCCCTCTCCCCTCATTTAAATGCCTGCTGTCCCCAAGAATGGCACCACCAGCACAGACTGCTCTCCTGCTGTTTTACTCACTATTCCTGTCAGAGTGCAGGTCTCTACTTTTATCCAGACCAGCATCAGAGAGAAAGGCTCAGTTGCTGGAAGAGGCATCACCATCCCCAGATTGTTTAAAGAAATTAAAATATGCCAGTGGTGGTGTACTTTTAAGTAAGAGGAAGAG
Organism: Prinia subflava; assembly: GCF_021018805.1. NCBI lineage: Eukaryota > Metazoa > Chordata > Aves > Passeriformes > Cisticolidae > Prinia > Prinia subflava. The sequence goes on along the minus strand of NC_086283.1, from coordinate 98,994,052 downwards.
AGATGCTTTATCTGTCTTCCTGCAGCTTCCATTTTCTTTTTCAAGGGGTTTTGATTTCCCTGAGGGAAGCTGGACCACCCAAGGATGTAGCCACACTGTGGAGTACAGAGGAGGGTGAACATCTGCTGGTGAATACAGAAGGAGGGGGAAAAGGGACAGGGACAACAACAGGGGAGAGACAGTAAATGCTTCAAGTTGTAGGTGGCAGAGAGCTCAGCAAATGTCCTTGATGCTGATGAAATTTGGCACCTACTGGGAGAAAAGAAGCAGTGGTGAACTGTACCTGCATGCCCACATCACTGAAATTTATGTATCTAAACACACGAACAATTTTTAAAAACAAATTCACAAGCTCTTTTCACCAATCCTGAAACAAAAACCCCCTCTGTACATTTCTTAGACTCTTGTTAATGTCCTCTGACAAGCCAGTGTTGGAGTGCATGAAGAGCTTTACAGCAGGCAGAGAGGTCCTTCTGGGATCCACAGTGCTCTCAGCCTTTAACCTCCAGCTCCTTAATTTAAACTTCTGCATGTTTGAACACATCTCTTAAAAGATTTTCAGATATGTTCTCAGTAAATAGGAAGAGTTTTGTTAGGGGTGGCTCTTTTTGCTTTTCCTTTTTTTTTTTTTCTTTTTCTTTTTCTTTTTTTTTTCTCCTTTTTTCCTTTTATTTTTGGTAACTGCATTTTTCCTTCATTCAGCTGACTAGTTTTCATTAGCATCTCCAGGCAGAGTAAAGACCTGAGGGTGTACACTGCAGGGCAAAATGGCCAGCAGTGCTGAGACTAAGGGTTGAGTGTGTGGGCAAGCTGCAGGAGGCAACATTTGAAATCAAGAAATGTTCTAGTGATTGCAAAGCAAAACACACCATGGGGTAACACACAAGCACTGGTGATTTCTACAGCTTGCTGAAGTGCCCTTTCTGGTTTTGCTCTCATGGTGAAGCAAAAAGCTACATGAAAGCCCAACATCCCATATTGGGTGCTTTCCCTGCTTCCAGTATCCTGCTCTCCTTGGTTCTGAGTCTCAGCAGCACTGCACCCATGCAGGAATCTGCTAGGGGACAGCTCTAGGTCTGACAACAAGAGACTGCTGTCTTGTTTTCAGGCAGTAAAAAGGCAGTCCATACTGTATTTTGCTTTCCTTATAAGTGTTCTCTTTAACTTGCTCTAGTTGTTGTTCCACTTAAGAGCATTGCCCCATGTCTAATGGTTTTTTAATCAGTTTTTACACTCTTGAAACGCAGCCATGACACAAAAGATCTGATAGTTGTCATACTGGAGAAGAAAAAAAAATCTCGTTTAATAATAGCACATTTCAGAAACCTCCAGAGCAGATTTTTCCAACAAATGAAGAAGGTTTTTCCACCAAAGTTGATGCAGAAGGGGGAAGAGGAAGGGGTTTAGGTGACACTCTCTGTGTGTTGGATTTGGAGCACAGGGACACCAACTGCTTGTGGTGACACCTTCATCTGCCTTTTCATCTCCTGTACTTGTGCTGTACTGGATTGCAGATGAAACTCCTCCAGCTGGGATTGTGTATTCTTCATGTGCTTATGGAGGTTTGCTGAATACTTAAGATTTCCATGAAGACTCCAGGATTTCCACCAAATCCAGGCTTTGGTAAGGGCTGTGCTTGTAGAAACCCTTCTCTTTTCTGTACATCCCCCTTCTCCATTGTTGTATGGGCCTGTCTTGAAAAATGACCAATAAAAGTTATTGCAAAATTACAGTGTTTTGCAGGTTAAATAGTCTACATTTTTACACATGGGTGGCTTTCTGTCTCCTTCTAGCTATTACTTCCATTCAGAATCCATAATCAGTAATTCAGAAATTACTTCATCCTTGCTGATACAGATGGCAACAGGAGGAGCTTCTAGCATTTCACAAGATTTCTAAAAAATAGCCACTTCACCACAGAACATTCACTTCTACTGCAGTATCTCCATGAAAGGCATAACAAAAAGAAGGCTGAAACTTCTCTTTGTTGTGTCCTGTGTTGCTTCTCTGATATCATCTGTGATATCATCTAGTAGAAATGTCTTAAGAGACAGTGTGTTTGGTGGCAGAAAGAGAACTGGCTTTGTTAGCTGAACTGATTTTAAGAATAGTTTTCAACAGAAAAGGTACATTTCACAAACTGATAGGACACACAGTGCTGCTAATTGTAGTATGCTGTTTATACAAAGAGACATTTGGCAACTGAAGAAGAACAAGGGAATATGTTTATATCTTGAAGAAAACAAGGGACTCTGAGTTCATTTTGGAACTTAATTTATGGGTCGTGTGATGCCACTTACAAGTCTTGTCTGAAAGGCTATTACCCCATGCTGCCTTGTGGAGTTTTTCTAACCTTGCAGCCACTGTCCTCTGTCATCATTTATATGTGGTCAGCCTGGAGAACAACCAACCAGAAAAAAATTAATATTCTCAAAATGAGGTATTTTTCTCCATGTGGAGACAGTGGCATAGCTGTACGTCTCCTGCACTCGATGCAGCTTGTGTTGCTTTCTCTCAAATGTTTGGATTAATTTCCTGTTCAGGGTAGACCAATCCCTCACTGAAGTAAAAACCATGTCAGCTTTAGCAGGAATGTTTTCAGAGTCTCCACCTGGGAAGACTACATCTCTGAGTGGGAAAATAAACACATTGGCCTTCAGTTGGTTCACTGACTATTTTCTCTGCTGACAACACTAATTGTTCTGTCAGTCAGGATGGTGGTGGTTTTCAGCACCAGGGCCTGAAAGAACAGGAGGATAATGTTGTCTTTTGTTAGTATCTGAACTCAGAAAACATGAAGGTATCTAACTTTGTATTCATAAAGTTAACTTAAAAACCAGGATAGACTGGATAGCACTGTGCAAATTGACATGAGCTGACACAGATGAACTTTCACTGTTCTTTCCTTATGTTTCAGATTTAATAGATTAGGGGGACTATTTAATATATCCTCACAAGTTTTAAACTGCACTGTACACTCAAATATGTTATTACACTAGGAAGTGACTGCATTTCACTTAGGTATAACAGAGCAATGCTAAGCCTGTCATTCACATGATAACACTGACAAGAAGGAAATATATTTTGAAAATCATTAGGGTTTTCTTTTTCTCCTAAATGAAGACATTTAAATGAGGTAAAGGAGGATTTTTTAGACTTCTAGTAGCACCAGTAAGAAAATAACAGCAATATACACCACAAATTACTGATTCAAATCAGCACCAATTTCTAGAATAAAGTAGATAAAAATCTGTAACCAGTAGCTGAAACTACTTTGCCAGACTTTTGGACCACCTACATGCTTATCTACACATCTGTACTGACAATCCTTTTCTAAAATTTGGTGAGTTGCTTTTTTTTGTCAAGTGAACAGAGTATCTATGCTGTAATACAGGAACAGCCAGTCATCTCTGATTTTGTACAAGACAATCAATATAAGCTTTTTGCAGACAAATGTAATTTCTGTAACAAATCTGTCCAGAGTATTACTTGTATCATAATTTCTGACACAGTAGTTTCTTATTATGTCTAAAACATTGGGAAATTAAATATTGTCTCACAGATAACACTAATGCCTGCAATCATCATTGTCCTTATCACAACACACTCATTTCCTATCCAGTCAATGAAACATACCTAGAAACAATTGTTTATCTTTTAATTCTGTTTGTCTCAAATGCCTCTCTGAGTGTTACAGCCCAGAGAAACTGGGGGGAACTACAACAGCACACACTTCCCCTGATGATTGTAGTAACACTTGAGTACTTCTGTGCACATACATGTTTACACAAACATACGAACCCTCCATCTTACAAAACACTATGCAAGAAGACACGGTGGCAGTGCACACAAATATTTTGCACACAAATAAAGGTGGTTATTCTGGTGTCACAGCTATGAGCTGTAGTGCTGATACACCAGCACACACTCACAGCAGACAGCATTTGCAACTGTCCAGTCCTCTACACCTCTATACCTCTTCTCCTGACCCCCCTAAGCCAGTTGCAGAAATAGTGCATTGCTTCCTCGTGTGTTGTACTACACAAACAGCTCATTTCAGCTTTCACAAACAAACAAAAAAAATTGTCCTTTGCTGTGAGGACCAATAAAGAAATACCCACAGTGAAAAGCAGCACTGAGCTGCTGCCTACTCTTGGGGAGGTCTGTTTACCTCTCTGTGTCCTGATGTCCCATCTAACTCAACATCTGGCTTCTCAATTTAAATTGCAGAGATTGTCTATTACTCCACATCCTCGAGTGCCCACAACAATAGAAACCTCTAAAAAGGATCAAGACCACTAGCACATAAAATATGGTAAGTATCAAGGATGACATGGCACACATATGAAACGTCTGTCTTGTTTTGAAATAGCCACCATGTGAGTCACCACACACAGATCATCTGACAGTCAATCCCATCTACCTTTTAAACTGCATCACACCGATATTGCTACCATTTATTCAATTGTTCTTATTATTTAGACCAAAATTCTACATAACAGATGCTAAGGTATTTATCTTATAGATACTCAACACTCTAAAATATTCATTAGAAAAAATGTACTGATGAAACTGTGTTGCTTCTCATCTTTAATTAGGATAGGCCTGACTTCTCATGTCCACAATTCGCTGTAGAAAACACTAATGGCATTAAAATCTTACTCTATTCTGTGTCTAAGAATAAATGCTCTGTCATGTTGGATACAAACAGTGCCTATCTATCACCCCTCCACATGTGCATTTAACCCACACAGAAATAAAACTGGGGGTGTGGGAATGATTTTTATTTTGTGGGCTGTATATTACTGCTTCAAATTACTGGGTAATTATGTAATTATCTAATTTATTATTATTGTGTGTGGGTTTTGTTCTGCTGTGGGGTGGTTTTTCTTGTTAGGATTTTTTTTAAAATACTGCTTGCAGTGCCAAGGGATGTGAATGGACATCCTTCAAATCAGAAAGAGAAATTAATACACAGTATTATGAAGACGTATCTTCATCCTGTATATAAATGCTAAGATCTTTTTTTTTCATTCTCATCCTATAGCCATTGAAGATTTCCAACACAACAGGCAGGGAGATCTGTCAACTAATTATGGGTTCAGCCTTTCTTCCTTTGTTAATTAAAGTTGGCTGCAGTTGGATTTAACATATTGAACCAAGTCAGAGCTGAAGTATGTCTTTCAGGACCCTGCAAAGCAGTGGGGTAGAGTAGAGTAGAATAATATCATATATTTAACATGTAGAGTTTTTTAATATCATATACTTAACAAGATGAAAATCTAAAGAATTTGATAGTGTCCAGTCTGAGGTGGAGATTCAGTAATGCTTTCCTCTACTGCATGTCCAATGGGGAAAAAAAGTGATAGAAGTGATTATCAGGCTACACAGCTACTGCAGACAATTTTTGTCTTTGGTGTCTTTTTCATCATGACATATTTTCTCTGTTTCACCTTTTAACCTGTTCCTCTCCCAATTCATTCTCTTTTCCCCATTTGATCCAAGTTTCTGTAGCTCATTCACTCTACTCACTACTTATTGCTGCCACACTTCAGCACATTTCAGACTGAAGTATGACCAATCATTATTCAGATTTCGCTCTTTAGAGTGAAGGAAAACACAGGACTTCTCCAAAAAACTAAATTTGTATCTTCTTATTACATAGTGAAATAAAAGACTGCTGCTGAAAATTTTTAGCTCTAGAAAATCTGGTTTTAATACAGGGATCTTAATTTTTTGGAAAAATAGCACTGCAAGATCACTTATGAGAGAGAGAAATAAAAAAAATATTAACAGAGCAAACATTTATTAACCTTTTCTAGAAGCTGTCTTATTTCTTCACTATTAGCTGAGATCCAAGCTTTTATTTCTTCTGAATCCTAAGAGATCCTAATCTAACAGACCTTCTGTGCTTCCCTTTTCTGTTCAAAAGACCACAAAGTTTTTTGCAAGATGCAATAGCAAGTAAGTAAACAAAAATACATAACAATATTTGAAGACAGTTCTTGCTCTTTTACTGTCTCATGTTGGTATCAGAAAAAGCATCTCAATGTTACATTGATGATATGGAACGGGAAATGTTTTAAGGAGTTACATATTCACATTTTATTATCCAGATAGCAGTGGACAACCTCTGTGTCCACTATTACATGTTGGCAGTAAGCTGCTCTATCAGAAGTGACAGCTTAATTCTTACACTGAATTAATCCCATTGACAGACACGGCATACATTTGTTGCTGGGTTATTGTTGGTCATTGTGGATTGACTGATTTACAATAGAGAGGTATTGAAAGAGTTCTGCATTTTCACTCCTAGGCCTTATTGAGAGCTTCCTAAAACAAGTGAAGGCAAATCTCCCTGCTAGATGCACTAATGCATTTATCTTGGGGTTCACATTACTCTCTAAAATGTAGATCTGAGATTCACAGTCATCAGAGTGGTTAGTGGCTGCTAACACCACACAACTGCTTTTTCTAAAATGTTGGACTGTCCCTCCAATATTTGACCATGGACCTGCTGGGCCTCTTACAGGCCTGTGACCTGTCAGGCTTTTCTGCAGGTTTTGGCTTCCTGGCTATGTCCACCTTGATTTTACACAGGGGTTTTCCCTTTCACCCACATAGACACAGCTCTCACTTTGTTCTGTGGTGTTCTGCATTTTGGAAGCTTCAACGTCTTTTTCTGTGATGGTGACAAAGACAGATTTTGTCTCTATTTATTCCTTCAAAGATGCCCTGCAAAGCTCCTTCCCAGTTTGGCCCCTTCCTCTTCCCTCTTTGCATCTTTCTGTTGGATCTTGTTTTTCTAAGGGAGTGGACATCAACAGACTGCTCTTCATGCCTCATTGCTGTTGTAGCATCTCCACGCTCTGCTCTCCTTCCTCTGTCTCCTTTGAGGTTTGAGATTTTCTGCCTCTGCAGATCCCCACTGGGAAAGGGAGCTGTGGGCTCCTTACCTCTCCCCACTGACCATTCCCCACACAGGAAATTCTCCCCAGGAGATGTTACTAGCCTTTAAATGATGGAAGTACCCTGTTCAAGGACTGGACCGATCCACAGAGCACCCACAGCACAGCACTGGACAGTCACTTGCTGGGAGAGATGTGTGCCCTAAAGAAAATCCACAGGCATGGAAGGGATCCTGTATGGACTGGTGATTGGTGTCCACAGCAGGATCTTGGAGGAATCTCCTGGTTTCCTTCTGACAGTGCATTGCACTAAACAGCTGGCCAGCTTGCTGCCACCCTGATTTTGCTCGAGGGGTCCTGCAACCCAGGCAAGTGACACCATGCCGGGGAGATTTTGCTTTCTTCCTGTAGAAGAGCTTCTTGCTCCTGACACACATGACTGCCGGCAGCTCTCTCTCTCTCCAAGTGCCCATATCTCCCCGGCTAACCACTTTCTGTCCCAGCCATCAAGGCAAATGCTTCTAAAAACAGAACTACACCTAATTAAACTAAGCAAGAAGCACCCAAAATAAGCATGCCAGCCCCAGCGGGAGAGTCTGCCAGGATAGGGAGGGCGGGATGTTCCCCAGCTGGCACACGGGGCCGGACTCAGTCCGAGTCCGCAGCTCCCGGACCCTTTTCGGTGCCGCAGCGGGGCTGCCCCGGTCCCCCGGGCTCCCTCCAGGACCGGACCAGCCTCCCTGACCGTGCATCCCCCGCGGGCATCGAGGGATGGCCGACCCTTCGGCCGAAGCGTGCAGGCAACAAGCACAAAGGGAGGTACCTTTTTTTCTTTTTCTTTTTTTTCCTCTTCATGGGGGGGCTTAAAAATACCTCCGTGATCGATATCGGGCACCGCGCGAGGCTTCGGCGGAGCAGAGGTGATGTACATTTGACAATTCTGTTAAAACGTTGGTAAAATTAACGCAGTCTCGATGGCATCTGAAAAACTAAGTAAGAGACCGGTTTCAACCCCAATCCCCACTGGAAGGGATACACTAGTATGTTTCTTATTTTTATTTTCCTTATAGCCTGTTAAATTGACTAATAAAGTCAACACAGAGTTCTCTGTGTGGCTTCAAAAAACTCAGTAATTTTGTTAGAAAACGTTGAAATCCAACCCCAAAGTATTCAGCCCAAATATTTAGTTAAAGTAACCCTGTGGGTTAATAAACTAAACAAAGGCAAACCATGCAAAACTGCAGCAATGAAAACCAGACTTAAATAAACGAAGGAAAGTTTATAAGAACCCTTTAGCTGGAAAAAAACAGCAAGGGAAAACTGCATGAAAGTTTAATATGAAGCATGTGATACAGAGGAGCTCGTTTTACAGGTACACAGCTTCGCTTCAGACGGTCGTTGTCTCCAGAAAAATTTCGAAAATTATTTTTCTGCTAAGCTGCATTTCCTTCGAAACCTCACTGCAGCGTTTTCTACTGAAGAAACACTCGACAGCTTTTGGCAGGTTAAGAGGACCTCTTCCCCGTCTTGCAGCTCTCTCGCTGCCCACACTTCACCACGTTGCTAATTTCGGTGTCTGACTTGTTTAGTTATTTCAGCTCCAGTAATGTGGTTGCAAAATATTTACCTTTCACACAAGAATCTGGATTATTTTGATTAGAGACCGATGCACTCTTCAAAATGTTTGCTTACGAGCAGGAGTTCTTCAAAAAGGGGCACAACAAAAGATCCCTCTTCTCAACCATTGCTTTTAAAACAGTTGTTAATAGCCAAACCCCGGATTGTAATAGAGGTGGAGTAAGCCTTTAAAAAGAAAAAAAAAGGGACATTTACACCAAGCTATTTAAAATATATATGCTAAATTATCTCAGATTGCCTTCAGCACGTTGGCAGTTTGGTAATAATTATAACCATCGCTGTTCTGCAGTTTAGATGACCACGGAAGAAACCTTCACGGCAATTGTTTTTTTATCAAATAAAGGGCATGGGATTGATGACATGTTTTTCTCTATGGGTTTCCAAATTATTTTCTTTTGCATTATATCCCCAAAGAAGCAGCCCGGGAGAAGACCGCTGGAAAAACAAGCCCCAAAATAACAGGAGATCGTTTAAACTTAGTTGCTTTTCATTGTCAAGAAAAGCTGAATAAACAGCGCCGGCCCCGCCTGAGAGCGCAGAAAGCAGGTTTGAAATAAAAGAGACGTGCAGAGGGAAAAGACGAGGGCTTTTTATTATTATTATTTTCTTCCCTTTTCGAGCACTTAACTTTCTCCTTTTCAGAAAAGAACTTCGTGCAGCCCAGGGAGCACTTTATTTACCGTGTACAGAAGAAACAAGTCAAATTTAAAATTAACCTCCAGTCGTGCTGGGAATAGATCCGACCAAATGTTGGGGGAATTCCTTTATTTCCCCCTTCTGATATTTTTGTCCAATTCCGCTGCTTAACCATCAGCCGTTGTACTGCCAATGAAGGGAACGGTCCCTTTCGGTGACAAGCCCTGATGAAATGATTTTCTTTAGAAAGAAAAAGAGAAAGATGGACTAAGGAACTTGGGGCAACAAAGCTTTACAAGGAGAGAAGAAAGACTTGGGTAAAATACGACACATTTATCTATCAATTGCTAGACAAGACAAAGAAGGCTTAACAACAGTTTGAAAAGAGTGGCCTGTGAATGGTTACTATTCAATTTGTATTTTATTCCCCGCTGGTCATGGAATTGAGATCAGAAGAAAAAGTGAAAACACATGGCTGAGGTCAGTAGGATCAGAGAACCACCACATACAGCAAAGGGAAGGAAAAGCAATGGGAACTTGTGTGAAGAAATGGATTATATAAACAGAGCTTACCATCGCCTGCACCCCATTATCCTATAATTTACACTGCATGGGAGCATAGAAATATATTAAACTAGTGATAGGTTTCACCGTTGCTTTATGCCAATCAATTCCATTATATACTTTCAGACATGTTTAGAATTCTTGGACTAATGTATTTATTTTAAATATCACAGGGAAATTATGACATCATCTGCAAATAATGCTGGGGAAGTTTGCCTTCCTTTTGAAGTACGCTGCAGTGAAACATGATTTTAATTACATAATCACTTTGAAACAGTAATTATATAATAAACGAGGGGGATTAAGCGGGAAGTGTATAGTACATTAAAAATTGCTTAGGTCCCGGAAAAACAAACCGCACACACAGTGAGAAACGCTCGGTCACGAAGATCACTTGATAAGTTCGGGCTACGGCGTTTATTTGCCTTTTGTCCGAAGCGACAAAAAGATGTCCCAGCCGACAGCCTCCGACGTTCGCTTCCTTTTTTTTTTTTTTTTTTTTTTTTTTTTTTTTTTTTTTTTTTTTGGGTGGAGGGGGGTTTCGGAGAGCACAGACCCAGCCCCGGTTTCGCTCCCGGCCGCCTTTCCCCGGCGGGACGCGGAGCTCGGGCAGGCCGTCCCCGGGGAGGGGCCGCCGCCTCCGGCTGTCCTCCGCTGCACCAGAGAGCCAGGCGGGGACGAGCCTGGCTTTAAAAAGGGGGGGTTTAGTGTCCCTCCCTCCCTGCCTCCCTTCCTCGGCCCGCCGGGTTCCGCACCATTCGTGGAGCACCCCCGGGACACACCGCCCGTCGCCCCGTATCGCCCTGCCCCGCTCCGCTGTCCTCCGGCGGCACGGCGGACGAGAGGTCTTGTTTCACTTTTTAGGTGGCTTTTTGTGTGTGTGTGTATGTGTTTTCTTGTTTGTTTGTGTTTTTATTTCTTGTTTCCGTGCGGTCGTCGTGTTTCTTTTGGTTGTATCTTTTTTTTTCTTTTTTCAGTTTTTTGTTTGTTTGTTTGTTTTTAAGGGCTAGACCGCAGCGCGGCAAGGTCCCGGGGACCCCTCCCTATTTCCCATGGGCTCCCCCGGGACTGCCATCGCCTTTGCAGTCTGTCAGGCACGGGAATCAGATCTGCCAGCCTATCTCTGCGCCTCCCCGCCCCCGCTTTCCCCCGTCCCCCCCGGGCCGAGCCGGGCACCGGCAGTGAAGGGGAGCAGCGGCCACCGGGACCCCCCGAGAGTACAGGAAGCCCCAGGGAAAGGGAGAAGGGAGGGACCTTGTGCACACAGTGAGGGTCCAACACACTGCCCGGAGGGGAAAGCTCTGGGGGCAGATTTGGATTCCTGGACCGGAATGAATTCAGACTCAGCTAACCCAGTGCAAGTCTCTGCTTGCAGCATCGGGAGTGACACTTCCCTGTCGGTTTCCAGTGGTTTACTGTGAGTCAGGGTGGCTCTCAGGGCACATCACACTCAGCCCTTGTCAGGCAGTGCCCCGGTCCCAGCACTTATCTGATGTGTTGTTCACATCAGGGTCATATCTTCGGGACTGGACTGTGCATTTCCTGCTCATCAGGGCACTTTACTTTTTGGAAGGTGAAGAGGAACCAGGGCAACACGGATGCCCTTCACTGCAGAAATGGTTTGGACCATCCCATGCAGAATTGTGCTGTACCTGGAGATCTTCCTCCTCCAGAAGTGCTTCTAGCAAATCCACTGCTCAGAAAGACCTCTGCAAGCACAGAGAGGTCTTGTAAAGAGCTGGCATGTGGAGGGGCAAGCACAGGTAATCTGCTTGGTGCAGCTCCAGCTGGTCCCTACCTGCAGGGAACAAAGTGAACTGGCACCCAGGGACCAGGCAGCTCCATGCTTTACTCAGAGTCTCATGGACCTTCACCCCCAGCCCATCTAGCAGGTTTATATCTGGTCTCTGAAGTCAAGGGTCACTATTTCCGGGAGTTGCAATTCTAACACACACCCACGCTGGAAGCCACAAAGGCAGGAGACTGCTTAATGATGGCACAGAAAGCGAAATCCCAAGTATGGGACCCTCATCAGGTGGCTGGACCTGGGCAGACCAGCTGGCTCCCCACAGACCAGCCCCAAACCCATGGATTCCTCTAGAAAGACACACGCAGATGCTCACCGCATACCCAAGAGGCTGTCCCGAAGAGAGTAATTCCCCCAGATGCTAGCTGTGTGGCCATGAATTCTCAGGAATATAATTTTTTCGTATGAAAACATTTATTTTTCCTCCAGATGTCACGGTAATTAAGGCGGAAGAATGCACTCTGTTAAATGTGTGAGAAAGATCATGGTGCCTCACAAGTCTGCAGGAGTCCCTGGAGGACCAAGCACCAGATGGCACAGACGAGTCTCTGACAGGGGCATAGGGGTGTATAAAACAGGCCTCAGCAAAAGCCTTAGGAGAATCTATCACAAGAGAAAAGCTCGTCACAAAGAGGGGGAGAGAATATGCCAGGGGAAAGTTTGTGCACTAGCCAAAGGGTAAGTGCATCATGGGGTGTTTCAGTCAGAAATTAATCTGTTTTGTGCTCATCATGGTGTGGTGTCTGCCGTGGTATTGCCAGAAATGCTGGTCTCCTAATTTCATGGGGGAAAACAAAAGAAAAACAGAGCAATAAACAAAATACCTGCCAGAAAAGGAGGAGCCTAAAGAGGCAGTCAGTGACACCTGTAAACCAGAGGCAGTAAGGAGGGGGAAAGAGGAAGCTGTTCTGGAGCTAAAAAAGTCATGAGTGCCTGAAGCACCCAGAAGTCTGTTTTCCACTGTGGAGATGTGGGACTTTTTAACTCAGAAGCCCTCAGAAGCCATAAGTGTAAATTGATTGAAAAACAAAGTAAATTTGTGTTTGGTTCATGACAGGACAGCCCATGGATTTGTCCCTGCAGTAACTTCCTAAACTGCAGGTTGTTAGAGACTAGGAGGTTGCAGGTCAAGATGACTCTCAGCTCACTTGGCTCTTGGGGTTTTTAGCTCCCATTCTGGCACATTTTATTCTCTGTATAAAACAGATTGTTTTGGAATGTCTCAATAACACTGATAATGTAAGAACTCATACTTAACAGCTTATTTCATCCAAGTACTTCAGAGGCCTGTGCTGAAGTGGTTAAGTTTGCAAAACAGCCTTGGACAGATGCAGCAGTTTGTTTACTTCACATTTAGTAGAAACTGTGTGTACACTTGGATCAACAGATGGAAAGACATAACAAAATTATTTAAATAGTTTCCCCAGTGCAAGTTCTTCCCTGAATAGAGCGTGTTGCAAAAATTTCACTGACAATTTGAGAAGCAAAGGAAATTGAGATGAGAACTACACTGGAAAAATCTAAGGGTATATTACAATAAAATACAACTTACTGGACTGGATATTCTTGATTTGACTGAGCATAGGTTTATATCAGACTCATTTAAGTTTAATAGGAATTGTTTATTTTGCAGTGGAAGCAGCTGCTTTGAGATGATAGGCCCTTCCATAATTTTTTATTTGACAGAAGGAAAAAAAATCACAGTTGCTTCATCTAGCAAAAATGTGATAGAAATGTCTGGTGTATCTGTCTTCTCTAAAGGCTCTTCTTACCTGCTAAAGCTCACTCTGTTTTCTGGACTGCATGTCAGACAGTGTGTGCCTGTCCTAGTTTCAGCCAGGATAGACTTAATTTTCTTCTTAGTAGTACATATAGGGCTGTATTTGGATTTACTACAAGAATCATTTCAATAGCACACTGATGTTTTGTTGTTGTTGTTGAGTAATGTTTACCCTAAGGACTTCTTGCAAGTGAAGAGGTGCACCAGAAGCTGGGAGGGAGGATGAGCAGGACAGGTGACCCCAGCTGGAGAAAGGCATATTCCCTACCCCAGAAGGATGTGCAGTACATAAATTGCATCTAGTTCCCTGGAAAAGGGGTCAATTCTGCTCAGGGACAGGCTGGATATCTGTTAGTGGGTGGTGAGCAGTTGTGCATGACTTGTTTATCTTGGGTTCCTTTTCTCCCTCTCCTTTTTATTACTACTACTATGACTACTACTACGACTACTATTATGCTATTCTTGTATAGTTACACTTTTGTTTCAATTATAATACTGTTTCATCTCAGCCCACGAGGCTGCCATGGTTTAAGTCCAGCTGAAAAGTCAGCACTACACAGCCATTTGCTCAACCCCCTTCTCTCTCCTCTGCCCCTGTGGAATGGGGAGGAGAGTCAAATTAAAACTTGCAGGTTGAGGCAGGAACAGTTCAATACTTGAAGATAAAGCAAAATACAGTAATTATGGTAAATTATAATAATAATAATGATAATAAAAAGGGAAAAACAAGTGGTGCACAATATAATTGTTCACCGCCTGATGATTGATGCCAGACCCCTCTTCCCCTAGACTGGCCCCTCTTGTGAATAACTCTCCCCAGTTTATATACTGGGCATGACCTTCAGTGAAGTGGAGTACCCATTCAGGCAGTTTGGGTTACCTGTCCCAGCTGTGCCTCCTCCCAGTTTGTTCTTTTATCTCCTCACCAGCAGAACAGGAGACAAGGGGAAGAAAAGTCCTCGACTTAGGATAACCACAAATGAGCAACACACCAAAACAGTGTGGTGTTATCAACACCATTGTCATTTGGAGTCCAAAACACAGCACTGTCAGAGCTATTGAGAAGAAATTAACTCTACCCCAGCTGAAACCGGGACAGACATTTACCTCTTCATTCAAATGCTCCTCCCCACCCAGGAGGGAGCAGGCATGAGGGAGAAATGAGTGAGCAGCTGTGTGGTATTTAGTTGTCAGATGGCGTTAATCCCTGAGAATGCCCAAAGCTCTTTCTCTGACAAGTATAACGTGTCCAGGTTTGAGACAAGACATATCTCCAACACAGGGATGGCAATGCATCCCTGCCTTGCATTCACAATACATAGGCAGTGGAAGAGGAGCTCAGAGTGGCATGGCCCAGAACACCCATGGTCATCCTCTGGGAATGAAGAGGAGGGTTCCAGTCACTGTTGGTGCAAGGATGTTTTTCACATAAAACTTGGCAGAATCAGAGACAAGAGGACCTGGGCAGAAATTTCAGGTGTCCCTTCTTGTGAAACCAAAATGTTGCACAACACAATTTTTACAGTATATGGGAGGATCTGGGAGCACATTTATGGACTCTGAGACCTACTGGAAGACTGCAAAATCATGGAAAAAAGGAGCACAAATATCAGTTTAAGCAGTGACAGTCATACTGTCTATTACTATGTACTGTCATATTACTGATTTTCTCATGTGCAGTCTACCTATGAGAGATTGCAAGGTGTTGAGCTTGAAGAAAGAGCAGCTCAAGTAAATAAAATTATTATTCTTTCTACTGTTCATATTTGATTTAACAATATCTACCCTTTCAAGGCTGTTGATTGATGTAAAAGAATCAACCAGAAAAGAAAAGTAGAAGGAAGAAAAAAAAAAATTCCTTCTCAAAAGACAGTATGTTTAAAAATATCTTCTTGATAATCACAGATATCCATTAATTACAAATATGAAGAAATGCTTCCCAGGTTTCACAAAGCCCAGGGAAGCAGGTCTGCAACTTCCTCAGTGTCCCCAGAATATCTGTGAATAAAATCTGCCAGAAGAGCATTTGTTTCCTTTTTATTACTGGTCTTTCACCAGAGATAAGTCTATCCATTTGTCAGGTTTTTGGTGTAAAAGAAAGCAGGCAACTCCTGAGATTGAGTGCTTGTTTAAATAGAAGTTATCCAGATGTAAGCTGGTGCTGGGAATCAGTATTAGGCCTTATGTAGATACTTGAGTTCTGACGTCTTTAACCTATAGTATGTAGGAAATGGCTTAAGAAAAACTGAAAGAACCATTTTTCTCTGCCATGAGAATATGCACGAGAAGGATTTTCTGTAGTTTTTGCTTCAGTTATGCCACTGGAAACAGTGAGCATCCTTTTCTAAGTAGATGAGGCTTAGAAACTGTTCCTCTCTGTTTTGGGAGCAGGCAATTTTCTGCCCATGATAAATACAAAGAAGGGGAACGAAAGCTGATTGTGTTTTCACTGAATTTAGGCCTTCCTTAAACTCCAGACACATACTTAATTACTTCTTTGCCTTTAGATACAATGGACAATGAAAATTACCTTGAACATTTCACTTTAGTAGAGAAACCTAATTTTATCTGAGCTTGAGATATTTAAGTAGGAATTGTTTAAGTACTCATAAGATTGGAACAGGATGAAACTTTACCCAAACATGGTAGAAATAATTATCCACTAGAAGAAAGCATTTTGTGAGGCCTAGATTTCTTATAGGAGAGAATTGTAAATTATATCCAGGCATCAGCTTTTTTCTTTCCAGCATCTCAGTGGATCTAGAGTTCTGTATGGCTGAAAGCCTACCTCTATGAAGCGTGGTCGTTTCTAACAACACTGAATAAATTTAAAACACTATGCATGCTATGAAGTTTTAAACATAAGGTGGTAGAAGTGTTTTGAAAAGAAATCTTGGAGCTCCTGGCTGGAATGTTGCTCTTGCTCTGGTCACCACCACATCCCTAGGACAGGCACATAACCAATTAAATAGTTATTTTTACATTCAACATACAGTTTTTGACCTCTTTGAGTCTGTGATGCCAAAAACAAACTTCCACTGGAAAGCTATTGATAACTGAACCTCACGTGTAGCCTTGCAACTTGCACAGGTGCCTTTCTTAGTCAATTTTCCCAGAGCCTTTGAAATAATACATAAACCCTGTGGATTTGGTCTGTGGATTACAAACAGACCAAAAAAATTAATTAGTTGGTACAAATATGTTTCCAAAATTCCAGATGAAAGCACAAAGCACACTCAATCAGGCAATAGAGATCATGCTGAAACATCCCTTTTAGATTTTTCTTTATGGGATAATTTGTTTCATGAGGAATAAACCTTGTGAGAGACAGCCTTCTGCCTTTGAAACCTTCTCAGAGAAAATGTCTCCTACCATAATCTGAAGACAAGTTACTCACTATTTCCCAGCTGAGCTTCTGTCAGGCTGCTTCTATATCCTCCTCCTTCCTGCTGTCTGGCCTGGGCTCTCAGCTGCAGGTAGCCCATTGCCAATCCCATCTTCTGTGCCTTATTTAAATCTAATTATCTCTGTAATGGTTCTTCTATGTGACAAGGTGGAATCAGACCGATGAAGACAGAAACCCTGAGTCTCAGCAGTGTGTGAACTGCATCACGATTTTCCCTACACTGCCAGCCCCAAACCTGTTGATCTAGAAAAGAGCTTGCAGAGAACACTTGAGGAGAGATATGCCAGCCACCTTGTTCACTTTGCCATGACTTGCTCTTGTATTGCACATACAAGGTATCTGTGCTCACATGGCTCAGAAATTTTAGAAACTTCAAAAACCAGGTCTTTAAATAGGATTTGGACCAACTGACCTGATCAGTGATGGTTCTGAAATTATAATGAGAACCTTCTCAGGCTACTGTCCTGGATCAGTACAATCACCAGTTCTGCCTTATATTTAGAAGACTCTCCTGGAAGGTCAGGCAAGGTTGTGTTGAAATATCACCTGCATGTCCCAGAGGGAGACAATCCAACATGTTGCACTTGAATCAGATCATGTTGTTGGTGTCTTACAGATAAATACCACTTACTGCACCAATATCACACAGTGAAGCAAAATCATAATAGAGGACACACAGTGAAAACAAATGTATTTAAACATAACCACATGTTCTGTGATTCCACAGGACTACGTCTTCAAAGTAATAATATTATTTGTAAAACACCTCCCTTGGCAAATTTTGCTGGACCATGAAAATACTGCAATAAAAATGTCATTTGGAATGTTATGTAAAATCATTCAAGAGAAGAACAAATAAAGGAGCCTGGGATGGAGAAAATTAGCTTGGATACCAGTGAAACACACAGAATCAGGAGGGATCCACACAGGAAACATCTGAGGAAGGAAAAGGTATGTGACTGCCTGTAAGAGTAGTGAGGAAACAGAGGAGAAGCAAGGAAGAAGTGATGAGTGCTAGCAGTTTCAAGCAGGAAGACAGGCTGTTAAATAATTTCCTACTGCCACAAAAGAGGGAGTCTGCAGCAAGAAATAAGCAAGGGATCTGACAGTGACCAAGGCTCTTGTCTTTAAGTGTCTTTAAGCCTGGATGATCTGTGCCAAGCTGATGCTCTGCCAAGTCTGTGGTTGGGTCTGTCTTCCTTCCTCCTTTGAGCTGACACTTGCCTGAGCAGCTGGAACCACATTTTGCCAAACTGGTCATGGCCACAGGTGACCCATGGAGAGCTTGCTGGTGAGCTGCAGGGCCCACTTGTTGAACAGTGCTGACTGTAGGTTTCCTTGTACCTGCCCATCATATGGAAAAAGGCAGCTATGCTAAAAATATCCCCTTAATTGCTGTACTCACTGGTAAGACAAACAGATAAATTTTTGTGGAGAGCTTACAAGAACCTATGTACTATAGGGATGTTCATTTAGGGCAATATCTATTGACACATGCTCAGTGCTGGACCCTTGCCTGCCACCAGACACTGATTTCAACAGGAACTCTGGGTTTCTCAACATCTCAGTTGCTTTTGAAAACAGGCCCTTTGACCAAATCCAGTCAGAATTTTCCTGCAGGATACTGAAATTGCAAGGTCAGAGAAGGGACCAAGCTGTGAGCAGGAAGGTGTAAGGGGGACAGGACACCTTGCAGCTCTGTCACATTTGTCCCACACCTTCAGAAGACAGTGCAGTGGCTGAGCAGCTTTCTTCTGACCCGACCTTGTTGCCAGGATTTTCTCTAGCAAGTAATAATTATAAATCTTTTATATTTCCAAGGAAATATTTTTCAGACACTTAGTAATGTGTCAGACATTTTAGTGACATAGCAATGATATTGATTCTGGAAAGTGGATTTTTCCTACCTGCTTACTTATCTTCCCTTTTTCTGCCATGAGGATGTAAAAGGACTTTACAATTCCTGTCCTATAAAATGATCTATCAGTTGTCATTGGTCCTAAAATAATGCATTCACCTCGTAAAATTTTAAAGGCTCTTAATGAATCAACAAGTGAAACAGAAATCTTCTAGGTAGACATACATTGATTTTTGTGCCATACAGATGCTGAGATAGACAGTTATATGCTTATATGTTTCTTAATCTTTCTTTTCATTCACTGCCACTTGGAAAAAAACAACAACAGCAGCTGAGCTATACAGGTTAAAAATGCCAAGATGTAAAAAGGGATGGTTTTATGATTGGGCTTCCTCAGTGTAAAGCTGCAGGGTTTTAATCTGGAATTTACTGGAGGGAGTTAGCTTAATTTCAGAAAGAGAAGCAATACATTTTTGGTAAAACATGAAGACTGTGACAAGAACTCAAAATCTAAGAGAGAAAGAAATTTGTACAACTTATTTCATACACACACACCCTACCTTATATGCTGGCATTATGAGGTAGCCCAATTGCATATTTATGTGCTGGTTTTTTTTCTGTACAGGATTATTTTAGCAGTCAGAGCATGGGATGTGATACTTGGAGAGTAAAATAAATTTAATTATAGAAGAAATCTGCCCTCTGGAAGACTTTTGCCCCATTTATTGAAGTTACAAGGCATGCAAGGAATAAGTTATAAAGACATGATCTCAAGGCTAAGGTAGCTGAAATCCTTGTAACACTACTATTCGTCTCTGTTCCCCCAAAATTCCTCTATTATACTGAAACAGTGACTTAAAATGAAGTGATATGAACCTGTGGTTTGTACAGCAAGCCAGAAGCAGAGAGCCAGCTCACAGTAATGAGAGCAGGATCCAGAGCAGAGAACAGGACTGAAGGCAGCCTGCCTGTCCAGAGGGAACCTCTCACACTATCATGGTTTTGGCTTCAGGCAGCTGGCTCTAGGGCTCTGTTTGAGTCAGGATCTGCTGCCTGCAGGGTGGGGCATCCCAGCCAGGCAGTCACTGGTGCTCACAGCACTGTCAGGTTCCCCTTACTGGGCACACGTGTGGAGCTGGGTACCACCCTACAGCAGGTTAGATCTGTCTGGCTTGCTCAGCTCCTGAAGCAACAGCCCTACTGCCTGCACCAGGGAAAGAGAAACAACAACTACATGCTAAGAAAAGAAGCTCGGAGAAGCAGGGAAGTCTGAACTGTGCAAACAAGCAATCATTTACAGGCCACAAAATCAGTGCTAAGCTGCCAAACCAAAGAGGCCCTTCGGAGTTGCCTAACAGAAAAACCAGCGAGGAAAACAGTGTGTATTACTCCCACAAAATGCCATAAACCTAGAAAAAAGAAGTCAGAAAGTCCCTAATGATTAAAAAACCACAGAAACACCAAGAAAAAATAGCTGGAATGCTTTTCAAACATCCCAAAGTGAGAAAACATGTAATTAAACAGAGCCAGGCCTACGGTACTACATGACAAGACTTCAGTCCTAAGAAACCACTTTTTTTTCCCCCTACTTCTGCAACATTTTGCCACATACTAATTGTGGCAATTGATTGATCTTAGAGAAAGGAATGCTATTTTACAGTTTTATTTAGAATCATAGAGTCACAGAATAAACTGAGTTGGAAGGGACCCACAAGGCTCATCTTGTCCAACTTGTGACCCTGCACAGGACACCCCAAGAATCACACCATGTGCCTGACAGCCTGAGAGGGTTGTCTAAAGGCTTCTTGAACTCTGTCACACTGGTGTTGTGACCACTACCCTGGGGAGCCCCTTCCAGCACTAGACAGCCTCCTTTTGCTGATATCAAGCCTAAACCTCCCCTGACTCAGCTTTGTGCCGTCTCCTCAATTCCTATCCCTGGTCATGAGCATGAAGAACTTGCTACCTGCCACTGCACCTGGAGTGCCACTCCACTTATCCTTTTGAGGATGTTGAAGACCACAGTGAAGTCTCCCCCCAGGCTCCTTTTCTCCAGGCTGAACAGACCAAGTGTCCTCAGCAGCACCTTTTAAGGCTTTCCCTCCAGAGCCATCAATGGCTTCCCCTTTGCCCCCTTCTCTCTTGTACAGTGGCACCCAGAACTGTCCCCAACACTCGAGGTGAGGCTGTCCCAGAGCAGAGCAGGACAATGCCCTCCCTTGCCCTGCTGATGCTGTCCCTGATGCTCCCAGGACCTGGTTGGCCCTCCTGGCTGCCAGGGCACTGCTGGCTCATGTTCCACTTGCCATCAGGACCCATTGGCCCCTTCCACAGCATGTCTCTCCATCTTCTAATCCCCCAGTCTAAGCCCACAACCAGAGCTGCCTCATCCCATGTGCAGAATCTCACACCTGCCCTTGCTATGCCTCATGTTGTTGGTAGTTGTGCGTGTCTAGTTAGTCAGGGCATCTCTGAAGATCCTCCCTGCCCTCCAGGCAGTCAGCAACTCATCTCAGATAAATATTCTTTCCAGTCCTTCATCCATGTAATTAATGAAGTTGTTGAAGAGCACAGGGCTGAGGACAGAGCTCTGTGGAACCCCAGTAGTGACAGGTTGCCAGCCTTATGCCCCTCCATTCACTGTAACCCTTTACACTCACCCTGTGAGCCAGTTGCTTTCCCATTATTTAACATGGTTATTCAGCTGGGCATCTTGTCCACAAGGATATTTTTAGACACAGTATCAAAAGGTACTCCTGCTCCTTTTTTCACCTGTTCCTCTATTCTTTTTTTTTACCTTTCTAAGTGTTGAACCCTCTGAACAGCTGATGCTTAGTCTTTCCTTCTGAGAAAATACAAAGAAAAAAAAAAATTCTAATCAGTGGCTCTACTATAGAAAAAAATGCAATGAAACAAAAGAGAAGGGAGCAAGGATTACAGGTGCATCTAGTGAGGAGGAATTCACATCATTGCAAATAAATACTATGAGGTGTTTTTTTCCTATGATGTTTGAAACTGTAGCAATCACAGATTCATAAAAGTTAAGAATATTAAACAGATCTGTTAGTTCAGCAGTATAACAGATTCTGTTATATTCAGCAGTACATAAAGGATTTCTATTGACGGGTTACACATGCAAAGCAAACTTAGGTGTTTAATTTTGTCTTGGATTTTTAAGTTTTTCTAAACACTAGATACTCCTGGCCTTTTGCAAATCACACATTTTTTCCCCTTTATTTTCATTGCTTGATTCAGTCACCCACACATTCCTCTCTTTCATTTCTCAGCAATACCACAGCACCAACCATAGCAGTAATAACAGTAAATAGTAACATTAAACAGTAAATAGTATCATGGATTTAACAGAGTATTTGATCATTTAAATAATAGAGAGTTTTGTGTTAATTTTCACAATAAACAAAAAAACTACTGTAGGTTTGTTGTGCCCTCAGGGCAATGGGGTGAGATGCACTGGCATCATGGAGGAGCAGAGTGGGCAAAGCTCTGCTGTACAGAAGGATGCCCTGAGCATCACTTACATGTGGGGCACAAGGTCCAGTTTCCAGGATCCAACTGGCATATATCATGTTTGAATCACTGCATGACTTCAACACCTTGCCCAGATCCCAAAATGACACTGTCAGGATCAGGCTGACAGGGGAAATAAGCTAACATTAGCTGAAATCTGCAAAAATAAGAAGATTTTGTTTGTGTCAGGGCAGTAGTTCTTTAAGATTTCTTTAGTCCTATGCAGCCCAAAAATAGGAACAGTATTCACTACATCCTTGAGATGATGTCTGGAACACATAAACACTTTCTTGACATCTCTATTTTCAAAAACAGCATATCTTTGGTTTGTCTGTTCTCTAAGCCAGCAAAATGAGAGCATTTAGAATGCTCTTTGTCCACGAAGTTTGTAGGAGTTAAGCACTGATAGAAGAAGGCACAGAAGTTTGTTATTGTATAAAATTGCAATCTAAATGAGAAAACCTTTATTTACCAGAGTTCAATCCACGTGCAATAAGACAGGCATCCTTGCTGGAATAAACCACTGATTCTCATATGATTGGTTAGTGGATGCTTTGAAGGTTTATTTTCCAATGAGATGGCAGCCTGCTCTCTCTCTGCACAGCCATCTGTATTCACATGCTTCCTTACTGAAAACACCTGTGTGGATGGTCACTTCTCTCTCCAGAGGGTGCCATCATTTATATCAAGGTGTTTAATATATGTGCTCACCGCTGAAGGGAAGTTTCTGCAAACAGTAGAGTCATTTTGGTGCAAAAAATGCTCTTAAAACCACTGCTGTGCAATGATTTGCAGGACACTGATCCTTTCTTTTTATTATGTACTCTGGTTAAATCAGAGAACTTGTGAAATCAAGAGTTATGCAAGGTAAGTCACAGTATATGAGCTCATCTCCCACCATGTTGAGGTACTGCAAAGAGTTCAACTTTCTTATATCTTTCATTGCACTAATGCATCAAAATTAATTGCAAAAGGCTGAATTACTATTTTTTCTTTGATTTAGACTAGCATATCTATTTCTTTTCAGATATTATTCTATTATATTATGGTCTTTGCTAGAGCAGTGAAACTGCTTCTGAAATACTGTTATTATTATTATATGAGTGCCAAAAAAACTGGGGTAACTGACAATACAAACCTCAATGAAAAGCATGTTGTAAAACAATGATGTTTTCATGTATCTAATAGAGAATGTTACACAATCAGCCAAAAGTAAACATTTTGACTGCCTTTTAAGATCATATTAATAGTTGCCATATACACTGCCATACACTTGTTTCAGCTGTTGCACTTTAAAACTGTACTTTTTCATTAGATTTTATTTATTTTATTATTTTAATTTTTCCAAAATGTGACAGAGTCTGATCGTGTCAGTTAAGAAATGTAAGCCAAGGTTCCCTACAACTGAAATTTGCCTAACACTACCTTGGTGACCTTGAAGAGAATAATTAGACCAAGACTATCTCAAACATCAATGGCAAAAGTTAGGCAGCCATAATTTTGTCTGTTTGTTAAAGGGAAGATTGTTTTTCCCATCCAGTCTGCCCATTCATTTGACATAGAGCTGATTTTTGTTATGAATCCCATTTCTTTTGCTATATAGATATCTTGCCCCAAAGACAGTAACTCCATTGTGTTTGCAAACCTCACCTTTTTGAGTGTGGATGGAATGTTGCTGTATGTAGCATGAGATTTGGAAAGGCCAGTGTTGATTTATCAATTGCTTAATAGTTTCTCAGCAGCAGTTGTCAAACAACATGGATAATTTTAGATAATTTTTGTAGTCAGAGCTGCTTTCTGAAGAGCAATTAACTGGACTTTGTGTAGGTCTAACACTCATCAAGATTCATCAGATGTAGTAACTCAAATAATTATTAAAAAGTAGACATTCTGACTTCATCAGAAAATATTGCAACCTACTGAAATTCATCTAAGCTGCCATGAACTAGACACAGTCTTCATATCTGCTCTGCTGGAGATACATTCTTATTCTATGAAATGTTGGGGCCTTGAGCCATGACTGACAGTAGGACATCACTATGCAGGCAGATATTTACCATTCATTATTGAGGCAGTCTCCTGTTCTTTACTTTTGGATGTCAGATTTTCAGGACTAACCTGATGGTGGAATGAGAATCACAGCAGCTCCCTGACTCCCTTGTCCTCAGGCCATGAGGTATCCCACTAATTTCAGGGTGGTGCAGAGCAAATTTAAGAAGTCAGGCAACCTACTTCAGTTAAATATAGTCTACATTACTTATTGGAAATACTCTCTGTGCTCCAGTTTTCTTCAGTCTTTTTAACAGATTTCTGGGTCCTTCAGGATCTGCTTCAGCATAAAACTCTGTAAATAATTAAATGTGTTGATTACAATAAAAAAAACTAGATGGTGCTGTAAGTACTTATCCTTCTGTGGTTTTACTGAGAAAGACATACTATTCTTAGGTAGGGCTGTGCAATCAACATATGAAGAAATGTGTCACGCATATTAGTGACATTTTACAGCTTTTCAACCACTAGCACTGGTTTATTCATTCCTATGTCACAGATGGAACATATATATCAAAACTAAATCCCAGTGTTCTGAGCAAAAGATCTCAGCAATTGCATGACTGCAACAGAAATGAGGAATTACGAAATTTTCCAGGTTAAGATCCTAATTTTCTGGTTGCTATTTCAATATAATCATCAGTCCATGCGCTGATCAGGAGGTATCTGAAGTAGTATGTAGGACAGCTTTTCTTCGTGCAAGCTGAAAATATCTTCTCCTAGCAAAGGGTGTATCTTCTTAAACAATCACAGAGGGCAGATCTGTGGATATTTTTTGCCTTTATCCCTTTCAGCATGCCATAAAAAGTTTCAGTTAAACAAAAATGGGCAGAAAAGGAAGTCTTCTGGTCCTTGGATATAAAGCAAGCTGTGAACAGAGAAGCCAGTGGTGGAAATCACTACAGAGTTTGCAATTGCAAAGGACAAATCATGCAGGTTTTAAGGAAACATTATAGTGTGCTAAGGCTCCACCAATATACCAGGGCTTGCAAGGTCTCACATTAAAACCTATTTTAATGCAATATATATCTGCAGATAAAATAATTTCAGATGTTTAAAACACTCCTGTCTGAAACAACTTTGATGTCAGCTGGGCTTGTTACTGGGAAATAGCAAAGGCTTAAAAATTTACCATTTTTGAATGGTCCAAATTTTGTGCCCATGCTTTTGTGTTTGATATGATGACAACAATGAAGACAATGGTGTTTCTCAGCTGCTCCTCAGATCAGCTGCAGGTCCATTATGGACATGGAGCACATGCTGCCGGTCAGGTTAGCTTTCATGGTTATGTGACCTCACCTTCCTATCACTCAGCCTTGCTTTTCAGAATTTGTTTTTATAGCATGGTACCAGCCTAAAAAAAAAGGCTGATTTGGCCATGTATAGGTCATATATATCATAACTTAAACTGCCCTCTGATAAAGGGATTGTGTGCCTAAAATCATAGAATGCCAGGTTGGAATGGGACCTCAAGGATCATCTAGTTTAATCTTTCTTACAAAAGCACATTCTCTGCCACATGGCCCTGTCCAGCTTGATCTTAGAAGTGTTCTATGCTGCAGAATCCACCACTGCCATGCAGAGGTCATGTGGGAGGCTGATTGTTCTTTTCGTGAAAATTTTTTCTCTTGCATCTAATCAGAAGACCCCCAGGCATAATTTGTACCAAATAACCCTTGTATTTTCCATGTGACTCTTTATAAAAAAGGAACTCCATGTTCTCTGTACCTAGGCTTCAAATACTGGAACATGGTGATAAGGCATCCCCAAAGTCCTCCTTGTCTCAAGGCTGAACAAATCCAGTTCTCTCACAGGACTCCCAGGCCTTTGATCATCTCTGTGGTCTCTCTGGGGCCTCTATTTTGTACACATCTATTTTGTACAATGGGGTGCCAAAACTGAACACAAGGTTTGAGGTGAGGCTGGACAAGCACTGAACAGAGAGGGGATAACAGCCTGGTCATCTCTGCTGGTGATGCCTTTGATACCACCCAGTCTCTCATCACCTTTCTGTACCACAGCAGCCCACCGGCCTCTCATACTGAGCTTTGTCCACCAGGGCCTTTCCCTCAGAGCTGCCATCCCCAGATGGGCAAATCCCAGTCCATGGTGCACTTCTGGAGCACGCTTCTCTGGTGTTCAACAGGGAATATCTTATACTCATCCCTGCTGATCTTTGTGAAGGCCTCACTAATCCACTCTTCCAGTCTATCCCGGTCTTCCTGCAGGGTGTGTCACAAAGTGTCCACTTCCTCTTGGAGTTTGCTATCTTCAGCTAATTTCATTGGGTTGATGCCTTGAGAAGGCTGATCTGAAACAGAGACTGGACAGAGATAGAGAAAAAAGTAGGTGTTTATTGAAAGGCCTTTAGGTTACCCCTTGGGCAGGACAGGACCTGACCAGGGCTACATCCGAGGCCACAAAATGGCTGGCAGGTCATGAGGTCTCACACTTTTATAAGTTTTAGTCCATTTGCATATTGGGGTTTAATTGTCCAATTACAGCTTCACGTTGTGAGGTCCCATCCTTCTTGTTCCTCCCTTGTTTGTGCTTTTGGGCCTGAAAGTTGTCCTTGGTCCTCAGCAAGAAAAGGATTTATTTTGTCTCCCTGCTCTGTGAAGAGAGCTCACCAGCACTGAATGTGAGGCTCAGAACTGCATCTCTAGGCAGCACAGAATCTGAAAAACAGGAAAGCTGAAACTTAAAACATCAGGATCACACATGATCCCATCTTCCAGATAACCTACAGAGGTACTAAACAGCACTGGGCACAATGTTAACCCTGAGGAACCTCAATTGTTGCCAGTTTGAAAAGGAGATATTTACCAACACCCCTGGGTGCCTCCTGCCAACCAGTTGCTCCTACACTACCTGAACCACAATTCCAGACCGTAATACAACAGTTTCTCTAGGAGGAGGTTGTGGTAAGTGGTATCAAAAGCCTTGCCCAAAGCAGGTAGACAATGTCCACCACTCATCACACATCAGGCAAGCAGGTTACTTTGCTATAGAGGGTCATCAGGGAGTGCATTCTTGAAAAAATAGCACTTGATAGCTTCTCTGTCCTCCGTGAAAGTTTACCATGGAATCCCTATCAACAGAGCTCTGAGTGAGCTCAAAATTGCTATTCTAAAACCTCATCAAATCTAAAACCTTTCCCTCAGTACTAACCTTCAGTGTCCTCAAATGAGTCCCAAATTCCTCAATATTGTGACCACAGCAGCCACAGCTGTCACCAAGCGAGATATTCCAAAGGAGATTTTCTTGGTTTGTGCGTACAAAAAGAAAATGTTATTTTTCCCTATGATTTTTGCCAGTTATCCATGGATGTTAACTCTAAAAATAGTAATAAAGTTATAGAAATCATTGAGCACAGATTTTTTTTTTCCAAAGTGGTTGCAGTGCTTGTATTGTAAATACCTGGAGTCGTCTCCGTTCTGCTTTTGCCTGAATTTGTCAACACCAGGCAGACATTGCTGAATGTGTCTTCAAGTCTGTTCACCTACCCAGTACTTGCTTGTCTGACTGCTCAACAAGTAACTTTCAGCAAACACTGATTTTACTTTGCCTCTGCAGAGGAAGGAGTACATAGCTCATACTGCAAAAAATGTAGATTAAGAAACCAGATTTCGAGTCCTGCTTCACTGCTTTTGAGCAATGCATGAAGGTAGCCCACAGAACATTTCTCAAAGGACAGGCACTAGTTTTACACTCTAGCTGTCTCATCTTTTAAACTCTTTTCCTCCACCTATTTCCAGTTTTATTTCATGTACCAAGTATTTTAAAAGCTAAATACAATCAGGCTGTTTGAGTATCCTCTTTTAATTATCTGGCTTTCTGCTGTTGCAAAGATCATAACTAGTAATTATAAGTAGTAATATGTTTTGATGAATATTACATAGCCAATATTGAATTTTGCAACCTCACTGACTGCATTCATCCTGCTGTACTACCTTGCACAATGTGACCATATTGAGCAGATAAATAATAGCCCAAAACTATTTTTCACTTCAAAGTGCTTCAATGATCCTTGGGTAAAAGCCTGAATCCACTGAAGTCCCCAATTAATTTTATTTCAAAAATCAGTGAGTTAGTGTAAGTAATATCTTTAGTGGAATGAGAAAAGGCAATTAAAATATTCACAAATGGCTTTGTGGACACAAGATGTCTTCTTTTGTGCTATAAAAAGACTTGTACTCACTACAACATCATGTTGGAATAGTGGTACCTGTTGGTCAACTCTGTTCCCACATCTGATTAATTAATCCCGGTCTCACTGGGACTAATTAACTTCACCTTCATCAGAATTACTACATGCTTGCACATTTGTAACAGAGCACCGTTGTAGAACCCTATAAGTGTTACCAACTGCTATTAGAAACTATAGATGCAGCACATGAAATATTATACAAAGCAATTAGCTTATTTTTAAAACCTGCTAATACTAGAGAATGGTGTGTACAATCTTAGCCTGTATGTGGTATGGCCTATATTCCTTAGTCTAATCTGTTAGTAAATCATAACAGAATTTAGCAGTATTGACTGAGATCAAATGGCACTGAATCTGTCACTATAAAACTGCATATGTAAATAAAATCTAGATTTTACCCCAGTTGCTGTGGCTAGACACGTTTGCTCAGCCACAGAGATGCTAAATTGAGAAGCAATTGAATAATGTTGCTTTCAGTTGTAAATCAAACAACAAATGTGAAACATATTACAGCTTTGGAAATTAACCCAGATCACACACATCTGAGATTTAATATTGGTACACCCTTTGGAAAGAAACTCCTTATTTGGTACCTTACACCACTGATTTCCAGACTGTGTTGACTGTTTCCCTACAGTTGGTACATATATTTGTGTACATACACTGAGATGAGGTGTATGTGAGATCTGTTTTGTTCAAAACTTTTCCTGAGAGATGCCTCTGCAAAGATAACAGGTGCATGTGGAGCTTTCAGGAACTCTGATTGCTAGGAATTCCAGCTAAGGAAGAAATGGTCCCCTATAACTTTAGCATGCATTTTTCCCTGCTGACCCATCATAGAGGGCTCGCCAGATACTCCCGAGCCTGTTTATCATTAATTTATTTCTTTCAAAATCAAACTGTTCTTCCCGAAGAGCAGACCTTTCATCTTGTGTAAGAGCATTTGCTTCGGAGGGCGAAGGGCATATCAGTCACTTGTTAATAACAAGGTCAGACCACTTCCAATCCCACGGTCTGCTGCAGCAGCTCAGCTTGGTGACCATGAGGAAAAAGAGCCATAAGAGTCACTGCTCTTACTCCAGCAGACAGAGGGGATTTTAGGGTCTTCCCTGCACCCCCTAATCACAACAGGCATTTCTCTCTCTCCTCCTGAGAGCCACATACTTCACATTTTCCCTGTACAAACAACTGCTCAGGCCCTTTTTTCAAAGAGCCTTTATTAAACCACCAACTATTTGCTGTCAAGACATTTAGGATGAAATCATCGTGTTAAACAAATAAACGCAGCTTCATACAGATCTCTGCTCTGGGAGTCGAATAAGAAAATAATTTCTGTCTGCTCTCCACAAAAGCGGCTGGAAAGGCTGAAAGAAAAATATTATTTTTACTTCATTGTGTGAAATATCGTTTTGGAGGATCTGTCGCGTTGAGCGTTTGAAGAGTTGTTGCTGGCAGGTTTCAAGGGTCCCCTGGGTTGACCCCCTGGGATTGTTTTCTTCATTAATAAACTTTGCATGATGTGTGTTAAAAGGAACATTTTGTTTGCTTTGTAAATAAGGGATGTCAAACAAGAAGCAGAAGCCTCGCAGACACTAGATGAGGTGCTCCTCAAGGGCAGGAGGTGCTTGTGTGGAAAAATAAGAGTCTCAGAGAAGCTGAGAGAAATGTGAGTGCCCTATCCAAGCTGAGGCATTGCTGTGGAAACTATTCTGCCTGTGAACCCAAATGAGATAGCTTCTTTGCAAACCCCAGAGAGAAGGAGGCACTGTGCCTTAAAGCAGCAGGAGGGATACTTTGGAAGGCAAGTGCGGGAACATCTACTCAAAGCTGGACAAAGCAGGCAAGATGGTGCAGAGCAGGCACCACCATCATCATGTGGAAGAAGACAGCTCTGCAAGCAGCCCCAGGGAGAGGGACTGAAGAGATTTTCTGCACAAGCATTTGACAGTCTGATGCTGCTGTGGAAATTACTGTGGTAAAGCTTTTGACTGGATTTAAGGCAGTAATTTGCAAGAAAGCAATCAGCCTTTTGCTGGTCCTGGGGTTTTCTCTCCTATCATAAAGCAGAAGTAAAAATAGTCTGATGTTTATTGGTGTTTATTTTCTATTGCCTGCCTTCTTGCCTGTAGTGGCACCCAACTCTCCCACTGCTTCTGAACCTATTCATTTTGCATCTGTTGTTGCCTGCCCCCTTAACTAACCCTAATAAGCTGTATAAAACAATTTATCTCCTGTCATTTACAGCCAGAGTATCTGAAATACATCAGAAATGCTGTAGCCAGGAAACTAGGATGTCCCCAGTGTCACTTTGGGTCCTGTTTTGGGCAGGGGTAGAAGCAGGCAGACAGGCTGTGAGACCCCTGCTCAGCACGGGATGTACCAAGCCCCTCAGCTGGCTTTGCCCAACCTGCACATATTCCTCTGGCTGTCATCACAGGGGGGAAAAAAATACCCAGACTGCTTAAAACTTGTTTACATTAGGAAGAGAACAGTCAAACACACCATTCAAGAGATGAAGGAGGATCAATTCTCTAACTTCAGTGATCCAGGAGAGGAAAGATTTTGGTGTCCAATAGTCATTGGATGTAATTGCAGCTGACAGGATTCTACTTACATTTACCTTGTCGTGCAAAGCTGTGCAGAGCATCAAGAAGAGATGCAGCTTCCACAGCTTAGCCTCAGGCCAGCTTTAGAAGCAATTCTAAAACAAACATGAAATTAACAATATTACCTTTTTCTTAATCTGTATCATATCTTTATTACTGAAATATTTATCATATGTAGGTCACATACCATGCAGTCAGTAAGCTCACTAAGCTGATTTCAGAGCTATGTTAATAACCGAAAGAAAAATGTTTGTCTAAAATAAATAAATATGTTGTTTCAATAATTTTTGTCACAAAAATGGTGAAATTCAAACAAGTTTTTGAAAAGGTGCAGTCTTAAGAGTCACGGTAACTAGTGATGGTGACAAATAGAATTTCAGCTAATTTAATTGGCCAGTAAGCATAAAGGATGGAAAGATGTCTACAAAAACCATAATAGAAAGAAAAAAAAAGAAGTTATTTGCAGTGGATTTAGAATGGTAAAGCAAGATTTTAAAAATCTGTTTTGTCTTTAGAAATTTAACTATGTATATCTCATTCCACAAGCTCTCTGCCTGGAGTTCTAACCTCTGTTGTCTTAGAGTTACTTACTGTCAAAACCTTTTGTGCAATGGATAAAAACCTTTTGTGCAATGGATAAGATTTATTAAGAATTTGCTCTGTGTAGTGGTTATGTCACATACAGTCTTTCCACGTACAAATGTGGCTATTTTGATTTTACATCCAAATTCCCCTTTATTTATTCTTTATTACCAAAAAAACCTTATTTGGATACACAAAATTGGCTTGGTCTGAAGAGGAAACAAGCTGAGTACCTGGTGTGAGTTTACTGGGTTGCACTAGCAGCTATTATTTTGAGTTTACATAAGGGTAGGACTCTTTCATCGACAGGATGGACTAGAAAGCTGTCACAAATCTATCCAGGTTTGGGTACTTGGTTGCAAAACAAGTCAAGTCATTTGTTATCAAGTGCTAATTTTTACTGAACTTAGGGGTTATGTGAAATTACTGTCTTCATCTTATTCTTTTCTAGACAGGAGATATCCACTGAACTCGTGGCGCTAATGGCAACCATATCAGAGATACCAAAAATGGCACGAACATGAAAATTGAGGTGATGAATTTGAAAGACAAAGGCCTGATCAGATAGCAGTATGTAAAATATCCCCGTGTATGATTGATACAAAGTTGGGTTGGAGGAAGAAAACGTTTGTCCAGGTTACATCAAGACTTCAAAACACTAAATGTGGGAGTATCCTTAAATTATGTCCAAATATTTTCAAAAGAAATTAGAATTTATGCTGGTATTCCTGAAAAACAAAACTACACAGAATGACAAGTAAAATATCCTGAAGCATTGCCTCATGAAGTTTTAGCAGTGGTGTACCATGATACACAACTTCTACAGCCTTCAGCTTCAAACAAGAAGATGTTTATTGTGGTTAGTACATGTATTTTTGATGATAAAGGTCTAAGGTTTGTATAGTGACAATGCTAGGGACAGCTCTTCTTTCCATGTGAATGGTGTTCAGCACACACTGTTCAAACAGATCAGGAAGATTAGCAGGCAAATCACCTCTAAAGACCATATCTTACAGGTGTTTAGATAACCTCTTTTAAAAATTAAGATTCTTCTGTGAACTTCTCTGGGTAGGCTGTTCACTAGCCTTGGAGTTAATTAATTGTCTCATCTATCTTTTTTGCTCAAGTTAGTGCACTTTTTCACATTCTGTCCCCAGTGGACATGGAAAATGATTGATCACTGTCCTCTTCATAACAACTTTTTACATATTGGGAAATTGTTATCCCTTCCTCCCCCTCCCCTTGAGCCTCATGCTTAGTCTTCTCTTTTCTAGACTAAACAAACCCAGTTCTTTCAACCTTTTCTCGTAGGTCATGTTTTCTAAACCTCTGATCATTCTTGCTGCTCTCCTTTGCACTCTCTTCAATTTGTCTACATCTTTCTTGAAGTGTGGTTCCCAAAGCTGTACAAAGCACATCAGCTGAGGCCTCACCCATGTGGCCTAACACAGAACACTTACTACTTTTTTCACGGTTAGACATTCCAGGTGAACCACCAAAGAATAATATTTGCTTTTGTCCTAACACTGCACCAGCAAGTCATGGTATTGTGATTGCCTATGACCTCCAGATCACTTTCTACAATACTGCTGCACTCATAATCTTCCTTATCTTGTTTCCGATTATTTAGATTCTTCTTAACCCATCTAATGTATTTCTCTCTCCTTTATTTCATCTTGAATACTTCAGACTTCAAGATGAAATAAAGGAGAGAAAAAGGAGAGAGACTCTTTTATTCACCAAGACTATTTTTTATTCTGATCATATCCTGCAAGGAGTGCCTGTATGACACCAACTGGCAGAGCTCATACAGGCTGTGGCATGCTGTGGTCTGTGACCTGTCACTGTCCCAGGACTGTATTGATGCCTTGGGAGGGCTGACCTGAAACAGAGATTGGACAGAACCAGAGAATAAAGCAGGTATTTATTCAAAGGTCTTTAGGATACACCTTGGGCAGGACAGGGCTTGACCAGGGTTACACCCAAGGTGGACTCAAAATGGTCACAGAATGGATGACTGGTCACGAGGTCTTATACTTTTATCACTTTTGGTCCACTTACATACTGGGATTTAATTGTCTAATTACAGCTCAGGTTATGAGGTCCCATCTTTCTTGTTCCTCCCTTCAGCCACCACTGTTTGTGCTTTTGGGCCTAAAAGTGGTCCTTGGTCTTCAGCAGGGAAGTCTTTGTCTATGTACTCTCTGAGGAGAGTTACCAGCACTGAATATGAGGCTCAGAACTGCACCCCAAGGCAGCACAGAATCTGAAAAATCTAAGACTTAAGGCATCAGTATGGCCATGTAATGTCTTTAGTTGCAATGACATATGTGCCAGCTTCCAGTCCCAGTAACTCACCAAACATACAGAGAAAAGAGTTTTGCCCACTTCAAACAATGGAGGAACTTCAGCCTCAGTTCCTCTAGCCAGGGAAACCCTCTGAGAACAGAGCTCTCCTGCTGGAGTCCATCCTGTATGACACCAAGTACAAATCAAATGTACCCTACATATATATTTTCTTTGAAGTAGAATAGTCTGCTTTTAGGGTGACTTCATAAGTTTGGACTGCTTTGCCTCATACTTTGTCTTCTGAAATCTGATGCACTTGTTCTTTCAGTTTAATACTTTAGTTTTTTGAAATGTAATATTGTTATTACTCGTCTGTTCTTACTTCTCTCCACCTGTTTAGCCTTCCTTTTTCATCCTGTGGTCAATTTTCCTCTGCCTCAGATTCTACTCATATTTTTCAAGAACCAGTGTATCTCCCTCCACAATGGTCATTTTCCTTGAACCATTTTCTGAGGACAACTTGACATTTTCAACACATTCTGGGAAGACAATGGACAATTTTTCATTTTTGCAACAGATAAGCAAGCTCTGCTGAAACTGTCCTTTGGATACTTCTATCTTGAAGGGTCTGGGGTTTATATATTTTACAACTTCTACCTCACCATCTGATAGGTTGATTTGTAATCCAACCCTGATAAGTGTTGCAAGCCCCAGACATAGCCAACAGTGCTGCCTCATGCATGTCTCTGAAATTTCTAAATAATTACATAACCACTATTTAGGTTCCTATGTCAATACATAATAGGACTCACACTAGCATTTTTAAAATAAACCTACAAAACAGTATAAATAAATCTACAAATTTAAAATAAAAGTAGAGAACCCAGTTGTTATAAAACTGGTGGTGAAACATGCTTTGACATGGTCCTCAAATTCTTGGCATTTGTCTGAAGATGTATCAGCAAATTATTTTGCTCTGGTATTTCATTTTTTTTTCTCATGTTTCTTCCTCTCCATTTGTTATCTAGTTCTGAGATTTTTTCTGGATCTCTATTTCTGGGTTTTGTTCATTTGAAGGTCCTCTCAGTTTTCTTCGAAGCCAGTGGAAGCCCAGGCTGCACAGAAAGTTTTTCCCTAGTGATCCTATTTCTGACTAATTCTCCTTTGCAACATACTGTCTGGTGCCTAAGGAAGCCAAAATCCTTCTGTCAGCACCCTGTGCAGCCAAGTATTCTCCTTTATCCCTGACTTTTATAATCTCTGGGATCGCATTCAGACCCTCTGTTCTCAACCTGCCAGAGCTGTGCAGCTGCTGGTCACGTGGATCCAGTAAATCAACCAAAGCCTTCCCTCCCCCATCCTCCAGCTGCTCTGGTTCTGGGTTATTCCAAGCTGTCTTCCTCCTCTGAGCCAGCATGGCCCACTCCTGCAGTTCCTCTGCTGTGCACACGTGCAGGAGCCTCCTGAGGTGCTCCTGGATGCTCCCTTTGCACTGGATGCTCCTTGGCCAAGGGTTCTCATGGCTCAGCTGTCGTGCTCCTGTGTCCCCTTGCCATGCTCTGCTCCCCTATGGAAGGCTGTCACAGCCTATCCACTTGTCTGTCTGTCCTCTGCCTGAAGACCTCAAAAGGCATTGTGGATTTTTTCCAGCAGTGGGAGAGAGCAGGAGACAAAGCCATTGATGTAATTATTGCCATAATTCATCTGGTAAATTAAGAGCCAGGTTAGAAACCAAACCAGTGACCTTATTCTAGTCAGGAGCCTCCAGTCATGCCTGAGTTATGGAACATCTGCAGAGGTCTAGAGGGTCTCTTAACCCTCCCACAGATTAGAAAACATTACTTGGCCTGCTTTGTAGTCCTGACATGGACTACAATCCAAGTGATTTGTTCTGGGTCACTCAGCAGAAAATTTCCATTGCTCCTAAGCATTACGAGGCTGGACCCTGCTGCTTTCCGTGTTCAAAGTTATTTAGTTACATCTCTAATGTTTGGATTTAATTGCTTTGTTTGTGTGACATGGCATGTTTTAGAACATTGTTGCTGTGACATTTCTTTGAGACAATAGATTTATAATAGTTACCAACTTTGTTCAATGGCTGGTTTAGTGCTCCTTGAGGAAGCCTGTTCATTCCTCTATATGACTTCAGGAACATAAAAAAGATGTATTACTGCAGAATAAAAATAAAGATTTGGAACTTTCAGTTCAAAGCCATCTAGAAAAGACATTTTCCTTCTTTTTATTTTTAATTTTTAATAATGGACTCTTTCCATTGATGGGTTTTTGACATAGCCTTGGTATTTGAAACAGCTTGCTGATGTTTTCTTAAATTACATCCTCTTGTGGGTCCGTAAAACCCTGAAGTTATTACAAATAAATAAACGAAATTTCTCTTCATGATGTAAACCAGCTTTGAATGAAGTCATTGAGTGGAAGTTTGACTTGGATTGCTTCTGAAAAATTGCTCAGACCCAAGGAAAAGTTCTGCTTTTCCTCTGTGTGCTGCAGAAATTGGTGAGCAGCTGTTCTAAGTCAACTGAGGGGCACAAACCCCTGTAGCTTAATGACTTGTTTTAATTTCCAGTGGGAAACCAAGTATCAGAAAGTCTGTACTCTCCAGTCCCTTTTCTTTCATTCACTTTTTCCAGGTAGTATCCTCCTGAGCAAGAGTGATTGAATTACATCAGATCTGAGTTTTCCCTTCTCTCTTAAGTCAGGCATCTTATCCCATCAGGCAATGCAATGGGCCTCAAGCTTCCACTAAGCTCAGCTGATTAGTGGGATTGGCACCAATATTTAATGACCTGTTCCATTCTGAGCTGAACCACAAAGGCTGTGGCACCAGCATGAAGAGCAGACAGCACAGTTCAGACTCTGCTGTGAGGTACAAGACACGAACAAGCAGTGCTATGAAATTATGCCTGCTCTTCACTTGGTTCTCTCCCCATTCCTCCCCACTGTGGTCCTCTGCTCTTCCACAGATCTTCATCTTCTCTGATGGATAGCCTGTATGCCACTGAGAGAAAAATCAGACCTTCTAAGGTCCCCTGCAAGGATTGAAATCTGAATCTGTATCACTTCAATGACAGTTTGCTCCAGTGTACTATGAGGGGATGCCAAAAAAAGTTTTGTTGATCTCTTGTAGATTCAGGAGATATGTTTAGTCCTAGCACAAAGCTGCACATTTCTTCAACTAGCATCTGGAGCTCTGATCATTTATATTTATCATTTTGTCTTTTCCTTTTTAGTGCAGTTTTCACAAACACTCATCAACAACCCAAACACTCAAACAGATATGAACTGTTTAATGTGTTGAGCACATAAAACAAAATGCTCATAATGTGCTTGCTAATTATTTCATTAGCTGTAACTTAGCAATAACTTAGCAATACAAGCAGTAAATGCAGCTGTCTGTCTCATAATACTGAAGACAATGGACAGGACAACCTGTCCTCAATTTTCCTGAAAGAAGGCTAGATTCTGACATTGGAGCTGTAGAGCATGTTTTAAATGATGCTGCTGTCTGAAAAGCCCAATGCAAGCACTGAGGTTGCTTATGGAGTGAGGTACTACCCAGTCTCTGTGTCTTGACCACAGTTAACAAATACCTGGCCCAGGCTTCGTAGGAAACAAATCATGGATGAAGAAAAATATGAGTGAGATGGCAGGACCTGAAAGGTAAAATGGAAGTTATATTACATGGTACAGCTTGAGTTGAAAAGAACAGCCTGTTACTAGGTGAAAGTCTGTATAAGTGTGACATTTAGCACTGTGACTGAAATCTAAGTGCTATTTGCTCCTGTTCAGGTGATAAAGTTCTTTAGCACAAGGGCTGCCAGAGGGTTGGCACACTTTTTCCCCAAGGGCTGAACACTGACACCACCACATTCCCCAGTTCTGTGGGCAGATGTTAGCACTGGCTGGGGAGTGATGTTTTATTCCTACCCCTCCCTCCCCCTACCCTGAAAACTATGAGCTGAAAATCAAAATATTGGCAGGTATTTCTTTGTACCAGGAAATGCTGTCGCTGCAGCCTCTGGCAGAGCTTCAGAGACCACTTCTCCCACTCCTCCCAGTGAGATTGGGAGATGTCCCACCTCATCCTGCTCTGTGGGTTGGAGGTCAGTCGAGCAGCACATTTTGTCAGATTGAGCATAACCAGACATCCTGACTGAGATCAGGAGAGCTGCTGCATTCAGTTTCCAACCACAGCTCCCATGAAACTCTGTGGCAGCATTTCAGTGTGGAAATTTTCAGACATTAGAGGGTAGAGTATGGGATGGAAAAAGCTTGTTGAAAAACTGATACTGTTCACAGAAAACCTATACTTAAACAAATAGTTCATTTAGCTGCACACCGATTTTCTGTCAATAAACACTTTTAAAACATGCCTGATCCCTAGTCAAGTCTGCAACCCATACTGAGCTATTTTACTACTCTGAGTACCTCTGAACCAGTTAGCCCTGCTGTTTTCTCTTCCTCCACATAAGGTAGAGATTTGTTCATCTCGTGGGATGCTCAGTCAGTCCTTGGCTCCCCACACTGACAGCCAAGTTACAGTTTCAGCTCCACAGAGCAGTGTTTATATAAGAGCTAGAGAGAAAAGACACCTATGAAAAAAGAAAAATAATTGTATTTGTTTGTGTTATAGAAGCCCTCAGCAGCCCCACTCAGAGTTGGGCCCCAGTACATTGCACAGGGTAAGATCATAGTTGCAGTCAAAGCTGCTTGCAATCTAATTAAGACAAGATGTAACATGCTGATGCAGAAAGTGGTTGAAAAGGGGATCAATGATGGGGGAGCATTCACTCCTTAAGAGGAGAAAGAAATTAGAGATTTTTGTGAATCGCCCAATTCCAGCATCTGGGGGTTGAAAAATTTCATGGGATATCACAAAATCAACAAATAATCAGGAATTTGCAATAACTCTTGAGAGCAGGTAAAGGGTTCATATATTGCTTGGCATTTCCTGCTTGGAGTTTTTATGGGTTTTTTTCCCCTTTTCATGGGTTCTTCACATTTGTGCCTTTAAGTGAAAGGTGAGTTAGCACAAGCAACATCAGACTGTATTTTGGAGTGCCATTTACAATTGCCAGTGCAATTGTCTGTCCCAGCAAATAGCTGTTTAGGTAGGCTGTAGGAGGCAAAGTGATTTTTGGGAACCATTATTGTTGAGAAAGCCTTAAAAATTGGTATGTTGCACACAGTCTTGACAGAACTTATTAGTTCAGCTCCCTGAACTGGTAAGTACAGTGCTGAAAGAACAGATCGGAGATATGGATCAACTTTTTTCATCTGAATGAGAAGCTGAATCTAAAAATTGTCTGTAAACCTTTGTGCTTCAGTATTAATTACTTCCCCATAAATAGTCTTTTTGTAGGTACTTGGGTACTGCACTTATATCAAAGTCCTAGCAACTCCCTGTAGCAACTTCACCTGTCCCAGCTCCCATTGTTTTCTTAGCACTTGACCAAATTTCTGGATTTTGGAAGGAGGAAGTGCACAGTTTCCTGTTTAATGGAATAGAACAACTCTTCGTAGAAACTGCAAAGAGCAGGCAGTAGGAACACGAGTGTGCAGGAAGTTTTATATCAATCAGAATCATGGTTGTGAGTTGCAATGTCAGACAGAAAGGTGGTAAAAATGACAATATGCTCCCCCAGTCTTGTGTTAGAATGTCTTGGTGTAGTACTGATGCATTGGCACACTCAGTAGGAGTAGTTTTGGTTACTGTTTGGAGTCTACCTATAAAAGAACAGTGCCTGGCAGAAACTGATGGTAATGGCAATTCAGTCTGCAACACTCCTCTCTCTAAACTATGGCACTGAGAGAGTTACAATTCTGTTTGAAAGAGTTCAACAAAAATAACCCTTCCTTTAAAAAAGGCTTCAGAGTAGTAACTAGGGAATAAAATTCACTAAAAGTTTTTTTGTCACAGGTCAGACAGTGGTTGTTGGTGGTGGAAGTTGGAAGAAGAAATCCAAAAATGTGGATTTTTCAATAAGTTTTTGACTTAAAATTTATATGTTGCAAGGAACATGCTGAAATCTCACCACTTTCATATGACATAGTCATGAAAATGTATAAATATATTGAGTTTTTTAAAGTGTTCACAAAACTTTGCAGCTGCTACAGCCAAGTGTTTTGGTATTTAGAACTGTTACAAGCAAGCATATTTAGATTATCAATCATCCATTTGTAAAGTACTGCAGTAACTGAATTACAGCTCAGCCAGTCTAGCCTGAGAGTACCAGTCTCCACTTCTAATGATTTCAACATCATTCTTAGAACTTCACAGTTCTAAATACCCCTCAAAACTTTACTCCAACCTGGTCTAATTCTTCAGAAAATATAATCCTTCAGAAACAGTACTGAGTTAATACTTCGATAGGTTTAAAAGGGATATTCATGATGGTGATTAGAATGGACTGTCAGCCTGACAAACCATGAACACGAAACACAAACTGCTTGTGATCATTTAACTCCTTGCAACACAGTGTCCCAAAACTTGGCTGTTCACTCAATTTCCCTGTTAAAGAAAATACTACTTGCTCATGAACAGTTTTAGAGAAAATTAAACATAAAGGTGATGCGTTTCTTCATTTCCTGCCCTGAGCTTATGTAGTATTGCTGCATTTCGTTGAGAAAGCTGCCATGTTCCACCCTACCACTGGATGCATTTCAAAAATCATTGAACTAGTTGTTGAAGTATACAAGGAGCACCCACACTGCAAAACTTGTTTGCACAGTTATTTCAAACTATTTCACTGTTCTAGTGGGCGAGAATGTTTGTACAATGACTATTCACATTTGTCTACTCTTAATATCTTTGCTCTTTAGAATGATAGCACCATTCCCCTTAGGCAGGAATGTAAATGTTCAAACGTGACCACAGAGGCTGCCCACTGCTGAGCTGTGAACCTACTGTTCTCTGCACCTATTTCAATTTCTGTTTCTTAGTCAAATCCCAGTGACTTGTCTCTCAGTGGCTCAGTAGGGCTCCCAAGCTTGCTAAGCTAGCACGAAAGGAATGCAGGTCTGCCCATTTGATATATCCAGTAGATGTGAGCTAGTGATCTAAAATCTTTTGCACATTTGCAGTCAAGGAGAGCTTAAAAACTTTAGACTGAAAAGATAAGACTTATTCTGATGAAATGAAATTTCTTTTTCTAACATACAGTTTACTAGAATAATACAGAGGTTGAACAAAAGAGAACAGGTAAGCACTGAGTAATTTTGGCTGGGATCTGAAAATCCAAAATGAACTTTTGGAGAGGAGGTTTTTTCAAATAAGTTTTCAGATATTAAGCCTTCCATCTCAAGCTATCAGTGTATTTTTTCCTTTCCCTTAGCCTGATCAAAAACTTTATGTGATTGTATGAAGATATTTTTCTCCCCCCAACTCTTTAAGGAAATTTGTTTGTGGCTTGAAGGAGAAGAAATAAGAGATGGGAAGCCCTCCTCTAATCAGGCAGTTTGTGTCCCATCAAGTTTTTCCAGATGAAACCACTGCCATTGGGACCTGCCCATGGGCTGACAGCAGCCTGCTAATGAGGAAATGCCTGGGGAATGTGAGAAAATACCTTTGATGCAGCATGAAGAATTCATCCACTTTACAGATATGAGCTATGTAAACAGGGGCATTTCTATCTGTATCATGGCAAGGAGACCAAAACTGTCATGGAAAGTGCTAGTTTAATGGTTCTGGCACATGGCCAACAAAAAGGCCAGAAGGTCACAGCCTTTCCAAAGGTGCAGGGTGCAAGCTGGCGCTGGAGGAGAGGTAGACACTGCATCCACTGGTATAAAACAGTCTCCCACCAGCTGCCCTGATTTATGGGAGCTGTAGAAGTACAAGCCCCCTTCGAAGCCAAGGGGATAAAAAGCAAGCTTTATGCCTCTTGAGTCCGCATCTTTGTAGCTGTGAATTCTGCTCACTTCCCTCTTGGAACCTCTAGATTTTCATCTAAATATTAAAGGGGATGCCTTCCTAGAGACCTCCAGGTGCAGAGACCAACCCAGACTTTCATTGTTTACAGTCATCCATCTGCTTTCCTAGCCACAGATTGGTTATCTGTCATCGTTTCACGTTTTGTTTATGGACAATCCAAAGGCAATCAAGGAGATAAGTGTCTCTTATGCAGCTAGCAATACCTCAGATAAAACATTTATTGTAATATATTAATCCAAATGCATTAATTTCAAATATTTTCATCTACTGAGCTATCTACTCATCAGCTGGCACCAAAAAGCAGAAGTACACCTAAAATTTCCTAATGAAATAAAAGAAAATATAAACAGATAGCCCTGTACAGCAAGGAAAAAACCCTGCAACTCCTTCCTCATAAAAGTGTAATCTTTATTTGTAATCTAGATATTACAGCATGAACAGAAGTGCTCAGCTCATGTAGACAAGATAAAAAAAGGGCTATCTACACCCAGCTCAGAGACGCCCCCATTACACATCTGTTCAGATGCCACTGGTTGCACATTAGGATGTCTTTCAGCCTGAAGGCTGATGCTCTCCTGAGTGGGGGGCCACAGGCAGAACTGCCCTGGGCTTCCCACATCGAAGTGCTCGAAGCAGGGGGAGCCAGGCTCCAAGCCTGGCAGTCACACTCCCTTTCCAGAGAAGATAAAAGCAGCAGAGGAGAGTTACAGCACAACCGCAGCATCTCAGCTGTTAAACAGTGCTCAGGCAAAATGTGTTTCTGGTTAGTTTAAGGAAGGATAAACAAGATTTAATATCTGGCAACGAACATGAGTTGTTTTTTTCTTGCCCTATTAATGATATTTGGATTCATTCAGATTCTTGTAGCTTCCCCTCACGTAAGACTCCGTTCCATTTCCTAATTTTCCATCTTTTTTATTTCTTAAAACATGAGTTGTTGAGCTAATGAATTAAAACACTCTGAGGTTTGGTTTTGGCTCTGTGTGCATCTGTGCTCTTTTACTACCATAATTCAATGTGACAAGTTTATTGTCCTAACAAACACTAGCACCTATTGTAGAACTATAATAAAAAAAGAAAGATTGCCTTAAGCAGAACATATTCTTCAGAGAAGACCAAATACTACCTATTCACATTTTGTTTTCCTCACATCATGTTCCTCCTTTCATTCCATAGTGGTCACTAAACATGCAAGTCTGTAGGCAAAGTGGACTACATTAGACTTTAAGGATCAGCCTCTGCAATGAGCTGGATCAGATGGAATTCATTCTTCTTATTAGCTTTCAGCTGATACTTATGAGCCTGAACTCAGGACTTCGTTTGTGCAAGGCACATTAAACACTGTGAATGCAACCCCTGCCCCAAGGAGCTTGCAGCTCGAGAAGACAAGTATGCAAAGATAAGGCAAATAAAAAAAAAAGAGCCTAGGACTTTGCAGAAAACAAAGTAAAGACCAGCCTTTGCTAAATCATTGTACAAAAAGCCAACACAAATGAGAGGTCAATTTCTCTACAAGAACCAGCTTAAATGTTTCTATACAAATCAGCCACATCCAGCACAGGGCTAGCCCTCCAGATGGATGCCTGTCCAAAAAAACACAAACCCCCACAGATCTACAGCTAAGTAAATAAACTACAATGACCCAAAATAAAATGTGAAACACTCTGTTTTTCAAGGCTCACAAAACAAGATTTTAATGATGCATATGGTCCTTATTTTACCCATAATGGCTCTTTGATATATAGTGGCAAGGCTTTAATTCATTGATGGAATAACATCTTCATGTAACCCATTCTATGGCTAATGAAATAATCAAGCCTTCTGTCCTTGTATCCCTTTGAAAGGCTATATTCAATAGCAGGTCTTGAAATATTTTACCAGCAAAGGAATGACACAAGAGTAACACGCACAGAAACTAAAGAGGAGTCTGTCACAACTTGTTCTCTGTCAAAAAAAAAAATCATTAAAGAATTGGTATTTCATTATGGGTCTGAGCCAGCACAGGTAACAAGGCAGTTACCCAGCACAGATGACTCCTTCAGGAAAAAATGCTCTCTCTCAAGTCCAGCCCTTCATCTGTGGCCTCAATCCTGCCTACATTACAAGAAGTGTCACTCTGCCTTTCAGGGATAAGCTGGGGAAAATCTAGATGGGGTGGAAACATTGGTCTCTACTCCTTCAGACTAGTTATTTCCATGCAATTGAGTGTTCAAGAATCTGACTGAGAATAATGAGTGCATTTCACCAAATTAAGGACTCTCAAATTTGTTACTTTTTACCTTTGTGAAAAAGTTCTGTTGTCATCAAGTGGCAGAGGTACGGCCTCCTCTTACAATATTAGATACAATTTATTATATGCATCAATGACTAGTGAATTGCTGAATGTAATAAATTCTATTGCCTTCAGCATCCAAGCAGATTGCATTAAGCACTGGAGGAATCAATCTGACATTAATTTCATGTTTTACGATATTTTGTTCAAAATGGTTACACAAATACAGCAGGCATCTGTTCAGAGCATCTTTGGCACTGTTCAGGGAATCTGTATTTCACTCAGCTTTCATGCCTGATTTAAATTAATCACTGCTCAGGGAAGGGACAGGAAACAGACACAGGTATACATGATGCATGTGCTACATATGCATAATTTCCCTAATGGAAAGGGAGTGGTGGGGGTTGCAATTTTCAAAGCTTCCCGCTTTTTCTGCCCCAGTCTGATTAAAGAGTCTGCACAACCACAGCTGTTTGATACAGTGAGATACCCTGTGCATCTGAGGAGGAGGAGGAGGCAAGCCCCTTTTAACATCCCTAGAAAATTCACACTCATCCCATGCCCTTCTCT
Organism: Prinia subflava; assembly: GCF_021018805.1. Classification (NCBI taxonomy): domain Eukaryota; kingdom Metazoa; phylum Chordata; class Aves; order Passeriformes; family Cisticolidae; genus Prinia; species Prinia subflava. Next base: position 98,949,398 of record NC_086283.1, on the reverse strand, counting down.
GTCAGACAGACCAAGAGGTTTCACTTTGAGTCTTCCAGGACACTGTAATGGATCTGGCCCCCACATGCAGCATGCAAATGTAGGGAACCCAGGGGCTCCAAGGAGGGGAGCAGTAGCTAATTAAACTTTTCAGCAGGGATAAAACTTTGCAGATCTACATGCAAGGCTAAAATCCCTTAATCAACTAAACTTAATCAAGTTTAGGAGTGCAAGGGAAGTCAAATCCTGTTCTCTGCTCTGGTCAGGACTAGTATGGCACTCAGCTCAGAGAGTTTATCTCACTGGGTGTGAAAGTAAACAAAACCCTAAAATGATAAATTTTTCATATTTTGTTTTGCAACTAGACTTAGAAAAAGAAAGTAGTAAAATATGAGGTGTTTACTGCATTTGTCAGTTTCTAAGAGAAACAAAGATATATCTTTTGCTAATGAAAGGTTTTAGCTGAAGCATTTAGCATTGCATTTTAGTACATCTACCTCTTTATTTCCAGGCATAGAGTGAGGACAGAGACAAATTTTTCATACACGGCAATTTCCCTGGTGGAAGTTTGCTATTGAGACTTACAGCTAACATTGAAATATATTAATAGGGTTTAAGGCTTCCATTTATCTTCATTAAAACCAGTTTGAGTCTGAAAGCTGACTTGAGGATAATTTTTCATATCAGGAATGAGAAGACAGAGGTTTCACCCCAGCTCTTCAGCTGACTTAAGCAGTGATTTCAGACAATTTCCATCAGTTTGGAACACAAAAAGTAAACTTAATAGCACATATCTCTCTCCAAAGTAGCCTGACATGTCTTTAAGAAAGTCTGTGAAGGAACAAGAGTATTGTAAGTGAACTAATTTCTCTTGTCTAATGAGTAAGAATATGAGCAGATGGACCTTCATAGACCTAATCTATTCTGTAAGTTTTATACTCTGGGAAACTGTCTGCAGCTCTTAAAAAAGTGAAGCATTTTGTAAAGAATATATACTGCTGTTTTTAACAAACTAAATGCTTTTCAAAGACACATGTAAGCCAGTACAATAATGCAAAATTTCATGCCAAAAACTGCTTGAGAAATCATACATTTCCTGCACTACCAAAAAAAAATTAATTTTATATCCTCACAATGTTATGCATGCAGGCAGAACAGTGCAGGATAGTCCTGCTGGATAAAGATTAGAATAAGAGTGATGTCCTTGTGGCTTCATCTTTTCCCCTTCATGCTCTGCTGTGTTCCTGGGACCACTTGGAACCTCTGGGTGGGAAAGCAGCCAGGTCAAAAACACAAAAGCACAAAACCTTGTGATCATGCTGAGCTGCCACAGGTAGTGGTGTGGGCTTGGGGAAAGATGCAGCTGAAGGGAAAGTTGACTCTGTGAGCAGTTTTAGCCACTGCAGTTCTCTGTTTGGTTCTCAACAAAGAGGAAAGACCATGCAGTTCTTTTTTCAGCTTATGAATAGTCCATGGATAAATGAGGCTGGGAAACAGGCACCCAGCAGAGATCATAGATAAACACTTTGTCCCGAAACTCTGAGTTTGTGATGATTTTTGGAAGAGGGCAACAGGATATTGCATTTTTAATCTTCCAGTACTCTGCCAGAGTACCACAATGTACACAAGCACTGCCCAATCCTGCTGTAATTTCTGTGTTATGGGTTAACACCTCAGCTACAGACTTCACTATTTCACCAACCTTGCTGGCGCTCAGCAAATCCTGCAAGACTTATTACATCTTACAGGAACATCAAGCAAAGTAGGACTGGAGTAAAAGTATCTAGAAATGGTCTGAAGTTAAAAGGATTTCAATTTTCTCTCTCCAGTTGGAAGGGAGCTCTTGGACCAATACACCTCCTAATGTCTTGAAAAATTTTCTGTGTCTGTTTTTTCTCCATAAAATGTGTATAATGATACATACTTCCCTTGGTAAATGCTTTAAATCAACAAGTGAAAATGCTATATGGAGCTTGGGTATTTTTATTGGTAGTATTACTGCTGTTGTTCATGCATTTGCTCTGAAAGTACACTTACTGCACAAGGACATTAACCAAAAAAATCTTACTACAAAAACAAAAATGTGCGAATAAACACCATAAAGAAAATTCACACACTCTCAGTTGAGCAAAATACCTCACAGAATTAAGTCAGACTCCTCAGACAACACTTGTGAAATTCAGGCCCTAATTTTTATTAATTCACCCTTTAAGCAAAACTCAATTTTGATTTCAACTGGTTTTCAGCAACGCTGTGAGAAAAGCCAAAACACCTTTCAGGGGTTATGCCGAGCAGTAGTTTTGAACAGGTTTGGGGCAATATTCAATGAACTGTAACTAATCATTTTCATGTTATGGCCTACAGAGTCATTGCATTGGAATGATGTTTGGCTAATTTTCCAAAGGACACGTTTACTATGGATTGTTCTACATCGCTGTCAGGAATGACAGTGAGCCAAAACACATTCTGCCAAGGGAAGTGTTTGGTTGATGAAATTATAAATAAGTCATCAACCAAAAGCCTGTTAAAATGAATCATCATTAAATGTTTCTCTAAATACAGTGTTTAATATCAAACTCCAAAATAGGAACTGCAAGACTGTCTTTCCCTACCTCATTCACAGATCTCCTCTTTGAACACATCATGAGAATATTAAGTTAGTTAATTTAAGCTATATGTGCATGCAAGCACATGCAGAGAAGCAAAGACTGTGATATGTTTTACATAAAGCAGGCCATTGTGCACTGATTATAATGTGTAAAGAGGAAATATGTTTATACCACAATCTATTCTAAACTCAAATAGGCAGCAGTACACTGTGTTTATAAATACAAATGCAAAACCTATGTTAAGATAATGTTAAGGGTCTGGATTCTAACCACAAACCCCAGGAAATTCAGAGCAAACCTTGGAAGTTTGGGCCCAATTCTGATTTCCATGTAATCCCAGCATCTTCAGCAAGGCTTGTATGGGAGAAAACAAAAATTTCAGTCTGAGGCTTTCTAACTATGACAGGGCTTGTGCAAAGTATTATCATATTTAGGACTGAAGGCTAGTTACAAGAAAACAAGGTAGGTAGCTGTGACAGCATCCCCCAGGGCTTCTCCTAATCCAGTGAAGTGTGTATTTGCACGTGTGAGTGTGTGCAAGAGGGGAAGGATAGAAACGTGCAGTTTTGACAAGCACATGCTCAAAACTCTCTTTTGTTGTTCAAGACACATGTAGACATTACAGAGAGCTTGGAGCAAGCTGAATATTATCAGTCTTTTGTGATGCATAATTTACAGGGTTACATTACCACGTTTTAAGGGGACTACAACAAAGGAGCACAGCAGGGGATGTTCCCATTGAGATACACAACTGAAATATTAATCAAGAGACTTCAGTGTGGAAGGAGGAGGAAATGACCTGAGCCTGTGCAGTCCTGTGTGATGTTGCAGTGCACAGCCATGACAATAAAAGAAAATCTGATAAAGGCAAGAGCAAGGTTGGATCATTCCAGGTGGACAAGGAAGGGACATGGCAATGAAGAACAGGTTATCTGGTGGTAACCTCTAACAGCTGGAGCAGATGTTGGCTCTCCTATATCAGCAGAAGTGAATTCACCTTCCAGATGGTGATGCTGAGACATTGGAGCAGCCAACAAGGCTCTCCTGCTGTTGCAGTGTATTTCACATTTTACCTTTTGCAGCTTTCCATGTATACAAAACTCCATATATACATCCTTTAGTAAAAATGGCTTTGAATATCTTGTTTTTCCTAGCAATTAGGCTGGAGCTCTGATGAATATACAAGGCCTTCCATGAGATATAATCTTCTATGAGTGTCTTGTAGACAATGAATTCTGGAGTTCATGGGCATCTGTAGAGCAATCCACTTACCTAGAGGGGACTGATAAATGGTTGAAAAAAAATACCATGTTACAGTGTGTTATTTCTCTCAGCAAATGCTCACCCAAATCTTGGGCCAAACTTGGAATTCACAATGAGGTTCCTAAAAAAGCCCTGAGAGGGTAGTTTAGGTGGAAATTAGGCACTAAAATGAACAAGCCACTGTAGCATACCCAACTGCTTTGCTCTTAAGCAGCTCTTATAGACATCTATAAATGGAGCAGCCATGTAGCACAGACCTTGTGAGCTCTGCTCATACAGTGCCAAAAACCTCCACTTTGAATGCCCTTAATCTGCCTAAAAGCAAAATTTGCCCTCTGCCTTTCCTGTAATAGCTGATGTTTGGTGAAATTCCCGAGGAAGAAGAGATACAGGCTGCACTGCCCTCAGCCTGAGTCCCCACTCATGCCCTGAAACACATCCAGTGCTCTCCTACCAGCTGCCCCAGAGACTCAGGATTGGACTGGAGCTTCCCTGTGGGCTGGAAGGCAAAAACACCATCAGAGAGGAGCAGGGCAGTGTCCACATCCATGTCTGATTAGCAACAGCAGAAAAACCGAGTCCCAGACCAGACACAGGAAGGACCAGATGGCACCTTCTGACTAACCTGGAAACAGAGCTGTAAACCTCCACTGACAGACCCAGAGAGAAGAGCTGACAGTCTTCAAAAGAGGCTGTCCATCTCGCTTCATCCAAAAAGAAAAGGAAGCCCAGTGCACAGACTCTGTGAAAGTGAGGAAAAGCAGTATGCTAAAATAATAGTGGATGCTGGTAGAGTCCCAAAACACATCAAGAAGAGTGGAATATACCTAGAGGAAATGTTTCAATAATGGCTTAAATTTGCTTAGATGTATACCATTTTCAAAGGAAGTAAAAAAGGGGGACCGTGTTAATGAGTTTCTGTTCTCAGTTAATGAAAATTATACTTCTGCTGTTTCTCCTGGTTTTCCATACTATTCATCAAATGATTTTTAATGAGACACAACTTCAGCTGCAAATACATTGATCATCTTTCCATGAGCATTGACACACTTATTGCAGTCAAGGATCATTGCTTTACTAGCTAGTCCTAAAGTTCATTACTGCAAAAAGCCTCAAAAAATGTGTGTGTTGTTTGCTGTTAATTCACAGTTTATTTAAACCAATATTTTCTTTCAGATTAGCATATTCAAGACCTCTGTGTCATAAGTAAAACAGTAAGCACTTAAAAGAAAGCTCTAGAAGTGATCTTAAATGTGTAAGGAGATAAAAATATTCTGACTGTAGTCCCAGTTGACATATTCCAGTGAAAACCAGACATCAACTCAACTAAAGGAGTCTTCCACAGGAAAAAAAGATTATGAGAGAGAAAACTCAGGATCAGTTCATTGTTCCTACCCTAAGGGCAACAAAGAAAATTCCAGGAAACTTGTTATTTATTAAAAAGCCATAAAGAGACATACTGTACAAATAAGTGTGCCAGATGAGAGCACTTCTATACATGGATGGATCTAGAAGACAAATTCAGAGATAAATCCTGCTTCCAGCCGAAAACACCAACACAGACCATCACAAAAGCAAAGGGAAGATCTCCAGTAAATTATATTGCCTTCACCAGTCAGCTTGAGACACTAACACAAGTTTGAACCTCAGTAAGATAGAAATCATCCCAAAGGAATAATAATCTTGTTTTTCTGTGAGAAGAACATGTTTGTGCATACTGCTACTGTTGTCAGTGTGTTATGGGAGATCCATACAGAATTTCCATTCATCTAGATGGAGTTGTCTCCTAAAATGTGTTCTCAGGAGCTGAATTTCTGCAATATGCTCTTTCTACAAAGGACACAGAACCAAGCCCAAGGAATTCTTCATCTCTTTCAATTCTTGATCCTCTTGAAAGAGGTCTTGATGTTCATGACAAACTTTCATTTCTCCTAGCAGCTTTATTTGACACAGATTAGATAGACAGGGTTAGGCTGAGAGATGAGCAGACAGGCTCAAGCCAGAGATGAGGAAGTCAGGCAGTCTGCAGGAGACCCTGCCAGCTCCATCACAGTGCTCATCACCCTGTGCTGAAAGGAGCCCTCAAGGGCACAGTCCCCAGGTCATGGAGATGGCTGCCTGACATCCTGCTGGCTGTGGTTTTCAGGCTTTATTCCATTTGTGGTCATGCTGATACAAATCTCGAATAACTCCACTGGGGATTGCTGTGTTAGTGGGACAGCCTAAAAAGTTAGCTCATCTCTGGAAAGTAAGCTCAGCTCTGTTCTATGGGGACAGAGTCCTCATCTATTCACTGTCTGTTCCTGATAAAAAGTAGTAACTAGTCAACTACACACCAAAAAAGTAGATTATTTAAAACTATTAATAAGATTACTTGCAAAACTTCTGAGAAGAAAAGTATTTGTTAAGAATTTGGAGTTTTGATGGACTTTTTGTTAGTATTACAGCCACATAACAAAGCACCTAAATCCTTATCAACTCCATATTTTTTGTTTGGCTTCATAGTAATTTTTAAAGCATGTCCCACAAGCTATTTGCAGATAATTAAGTTGGTTTGTATCCATAATTTGATGGTAAAACTGTTTTGGAGTTTCCTAAAAGAGCCCTGATATCCTAGACTGCTTTTCTGAGGAGAAATATCACAGATTTTGTTTGTTGATAATCCACCTGGTGATTTATCACCAAGTGATTATATAAGTCATAATACATTTTGCTGCAAGTGTCAGGCATTTCAGAATGCCATCAAGACAGCTCGTGCACCAAAGGGCATAGAGGTGCCATGGGGTTAAAATCCTAATTTAGGTTCAAGATAAACTCATGCTGTTCAAATTGAATTAAAAAATCAGAAATTAACAGATGAATCTCACTGGCATCACCAAGACAGAGGAGCAACATGGAGCTGCAACAACATTGATTAGAAGTGCTTTAAAGAAAAGGACAAGTACAGGGCCTTGTCTCTTCCTGAAACCAAAAATAATCCACAATAGATACAAAGCTCATCTGAACTAGGGAACAAGACTAAGGGAAAGAAAGCAAGGGGCAAAGACCACATAAACATATGGATAAATCTGAACAATATGTTCAGAAAGAAGACATAAAGAGGATGGAAAGAAGAAAAGAAGAAATAGAAAAGAAAGAAGAGGAGAATGAAAGAGAAAAAGAGGGAGAGAGAGAGGTGTGTCTATAGGATTTCAAATATCTGGGAGACAGAAAAAGAGATGAGTAAGGTTTTTCTCCCAGGGAACAAAATAAATTTTAAAGGAATGTATTGTCCAAGGGGACAGGAAACATGCTTTAGATTTTGCATAGCATTTTGCTCAGCACTTACAGCAACCCCCACAATGTCCTGAAGACGCTTCTAAAATATGAGAATTCTGTTTGTTCTCTGGGCTTGTCTAAACTTTGAACTTTGCCCAGGCTAATCACTGGGGTGCCACTTGCAGGTTATGCCTTATAGGTATTGTTCCATGAGCAGCTGGTGTGCACAAAATCTTTGCCCAGATACACTAAAATTCTATCACACTGAGTGACAAAAAATCTGAGGGTTCGAAATTATGCAGTCAATGATACAAGCAGCAGCTCTCAAGATATTGAGGTGCTTAAACTGTAGATGTAAGACCAGCTGCCAGATGTTGTGCTTTGAATTATAATTTAAGCAGAAAGTTCTAATACCAAGCCATATATTATTCATAATTTGAAATATTTTTTTACAAATTTGCGTGGTTAATTTTCTTCCTGTCTTTCAAAGGAAGCCTGAAAGGCTCATTTTCGTATCTAAAAATGTACCCAAATCTTGTGAAGGAAGTCCCTGTCTTCAGGCAATATATTGTTGTCTTCTTTCCCATTTTCCACAGTGGTTCAGTCTTTCCTCTTTGATGTGGTCTCTGGCACCTGAAAAGCAAGTAAGCCCATTTCAGCCCTCATGTGCCAGCATTTCCAATACCTCCAGCCACCATCTCAGTACCTACAGCTGAAGGCTGGGGCTGGGGAAGAGGCAGAGGAGTGTGAGGGACAAGCTCAATTACATTCCTGCACATCCTGGCGTCCAGTTCTGAAACCAACAGCACAGCAGTTAACCAGGAATCTTTACCACCAGAGTCAAATAACATCCAAAAAAGTAGGATTTACACACATGTCAGAGGCTGATTGCAGCTTGTCAGACACTCCAGGCTAAGTGATTTTAGAGCAATTTCTTCAATTACCAGTCTTTTTGTTTGTGTGGACCACCATGAGCAGACACCCAGAGATCTCGCGACTCCAGTAAGGCCTTGGCAAAATATACACACTTGCAGAAATATATATATGAGCAAGCACACACACACACAAGAGAAAAAGGACTATAATGCCTGCAATTTCCTACTTTATTGACTGAATTAATGTTTGAGACTGGTTAAGCAGACGCTGTGCTGGGTGGTTAGTGATTATCATTTTTCTGCAGTGTTAGGGTACTTGACATTTTCATTCCCCAGTGACTTCAGTTAAAAACAAATAGGTCTACCTGCAGTCCACATCTGATTGCCAGATGGTCTTTTTGCCTATGAAGCTCCCATCTCCAAGTGAATTCAAATGACCTCACACATACATCTTCAAACATTGCTATCTGACCACAAAAATGTATGGAAAACACAACATCTGTACATGTCCGCATCTTAAATCCCTGTTGTTTTACAAAATATATTGCTTGTCACCCTGAAGTCTAAAGCCTGTTAATGATCTTCAGGAGGAGATGTAAATGGTAGCCTATGAATTTAGAGGTTGTTTGTTGTATTAAACTGTTTAATTTCAACCAAAGGTCAAAAGATAGAAAACTATTCATTTGAGTCCACTGAAGCAGAAAAATATATTCCCATTAAGTACTTCAAATGGTCCCCAGTGCACAGCAGCGTGTCACTGTGTGTCTCTGTGCTGTATTATCATGTAGCTGATGTGTCAAAGCAGTTAAAACAAACTCTAAAAGTTCAGAGCTGTTTTTACGTGCATAACAAAGGTTTATCAAGCCACACAGCCCGTAATATCTGAATTGGTTCAAGGGAATACCTTGTCATGTCAACATCGTTGTAAACCCAATGAGAAGGTAAACACAGGTCCACTCAAGTGACTGGATGAAAAAACAGATGGAATATCACAACCATTTTCCAAACTACAACAGACTTCTAGGCCAATTAAATATGGTTAGCTTTGAATGGGAGAGGAAATAGTTTTCTTTGCTGTTAAATGTCAAAAAAAATATATTTCCTTGGGGCATAGAAACACAGTTCATTTTTGGAAACTTGCTAAAATTAATCAACCCCGTGTGAACTTTTAACCAAAACAAAACAACACACAAAAAAATAGAAATATATAGGGGAGTATCAGAAAACGGAAGTGGAACAAAAGAGACTTTGAGTTATGTGGTATTTACATTAGTAAGAGCTTTTTCTCAAGATGACTTAACCAATCAGCATGGAAAAACATTTGCATTTTATGCTTAGCAGAATGTGAAGTTGAGGATAAAAAGAACTGTTTTATTATTACTATACTCTTTTAAGCTTAAATACAGTCATGAGAAGCCAGGCTGAGATATTTTTTCATGACAAAGCCAGTGTGCAACATTTACATTTTCAAATCTTTTTGGTTGGGTTTGTTTGTTGGTTGGTTTGTTTGTTTGTTTACAAAGCAAACTTAAATTTTCACACCTGAGAACTATAATTTGTCTTCTGTAAAATTCATTAAGATGACTAGTTACAAGGAGAAAATGCCAGTTTAAATTGTTTGCCCCTTGTACTCTAGTGGGACTTGATTTTAAAAGGGAAGAAATCACATTTGAAGTCCTCCAAATAGCAAACCATCCCACAGTTCAGGCATCCCAAGTTTCCAGCACTGATATATATTTAGCTCCTTCGAAGGGAGAGCCTTCATCACACAGCAAAGTCAATAGTGGCCATCAGGACATAAAGAAAACACTGGAGAAATTCAGTTAATCTATCCTAGTAGACGAGGTCATGACAGGACCACGTGCATAAATAGCAGAGGTATTATTTTCAGATGTAGATGTTCCAAACAGGAATGGACCAGCTGGGGAAAGGTTTCCTTCCAAGACCCCTGAATAAATGGCAGTTTTTGGTGAGGGAGAGTGTGAGCTGGGATGTCATCCTTTTCTATCACTGTCAGCTCAAGAAAAAATAGGAGCAAACCTCACACCAAAGACACAAAGAAAATCTCTTCAACTATACCTGAGGAGCAGTACAAATGGCAGAAAGAAATGAGAGAACCTGTTTTTGTAGTTGCATTTGTTTTCATTCTTACTCACTTTTTTGCCCTGAATAAGACATATTGAATATTCAACCTGCAGTTTTCATTGTGGCTTTGTGATGCTGAATTAGATGGGCTCCTTCAGCCTGTGCAAATAAGAACTGCCCATTTGCCCTGCACTTTAAATCCTTGATAGTGTAGGGATTAACCACTTACTCTCTAAACCAAATAAATGCAGCCAGACTAATGTCCCAGAGGGTTTTTCAGTCATTCCGTGTCATCTGACATTTAAAAGTGTTTGGGTTTATATTTCCTTCGTATTCTGGACTTGTACCAGTAACCCACAACCAAAGCATTTCTGTTCCCTCAAAGCTGCCACTGCAAACACTTTTTGCACCGCTTGTCAGATGTGAAAAGAGGATGATATAATTGAGTCTGCTTTAAAAAAAAATCAAACTGACATAATATTGCTAGTAACTTGACAGCTTTATGTAAAGCCTTCCCCTGAAAACCCAAGCTGATCACACTGTTGAAGACAAGCAAAGGTTAGGGAGAAGGTTTAGGCTCTAGGACTCCTAGACTCAGCCTTTCAGAGGTTCGGTCATATTTAGCTTGCCCTTTGACATGACCCAGGCTTAAACAATAGCTTTGTGGATATGCTAAATGGCCACATCTTGCCAGTTGCTGCCAAATTAATGAGCCCATGTCATTTTTAGTTTACAGTTCAGTCATAAAGCAGCCAAGTGGAAAATGAGGCAGGGACCGTTAAGGAGTGTCACGCAAATTTTCAAAGGGTATAGTCCCTAATTCCTCACTGCCCCTTTCAGAAGTCTCTAATCATTGTTCACTTTCCTCCCCTTGATTTCTTCAGATCCTCTAAAGATCCCCCTCACTGAGCAAAAGAGGCTGGTCAGAGAAACTAGGTACTGGTGACTCAGTGCAGGAGAGTTGAGGAGGAGTAAAATGCAACCTGCACTCATGATTTGCACAAAAGTTTAAGAAATCTGAGTGGTCACCTGAATTCCCCAGCTCCCACTGGGAAGATACGTGCATGAGTGTTGCCTAGTTATGCAGAGCAGAAATGTTTAATAGCTGGAAGGGACCGAAGCAAAAGGAAGCTTTCACATTAAAAGGGGTTGTTTTAAAGGGAATCGTGTCCAGAAAAATGCTTGGAGAAAAGAAAAACCCATCATTTTCTATGGTCTTACATTATTTACAGGCAGGAAAATTTAAATCAATGAAACCTGGCAACCCATCTGCACTTTAGAACTCTTCTCTTGGTCTGTGGCTTAATCAAAAACCCAAAATTCAGTTCAGAGTTGCAAAGCTTTCTGCTTCAACACTACCAGGATGCATATGTTGTACAAGTGGTTTTACATGCTTTCAACCTGAAACCACCCAAATCTTGCCAGCTTTGCAGTCTGACTCTGGAATTTTGAGCAGCTCTGCTCTTCCCTGTCTCACTCAGCTCCCACCTGTGGTTTACCTCCTCCTGACAGCTGTACTGGCATATTTCCACATTCTTAATCCATCTTCTTCCATACCTTCTGTCCCTGTTTCTCACCAGCTGTGGACCTCATTCTTCTATTCCACAGCCTGGGCTTCTACCTTGGAAATGCCTCAGCTTCTCAAAGCTCAACTGTTGGATTTTCTTGTATGTGGCCTCGCCTGGATGCACAGGATTCTCTCCTTTGCAATTGTCAGGGATCAACGTTCACATTATCCTCAGGCAGCCTCCATGGTTCCCTATTCAACTCAAATTTGTCCTTGTTGTTTTTAAAGCCTGCCTCAGACATGCCTCAGGCTCTCTCATACAATTTGTCTCCCTCTGTTCCTCTTCTTGCTCTTCCTGATTGTCTTGCACTTGGTTTCCTGTGTCCCTTCAGGAGCTATGTGTATTCCTTGAAACTTTTACTAGTCCTGTTCAATTGAACAAAAAATGGTTTTGTTTCATGCTGCATTCACACCCTTTTGGCTCGAGTATAGAGGGTGAATTTGCTAGCAAGAATATTTGCAGACGCAGCGAATCTGAAGAATATAGGTCAGAATATTCTTGGAATATGAATAAAAGTATTTGCAAAGAAAGTCAGCTCTAGGAGGTATGTTCTTCCAATTGGGAAGCAGAGCGATTGTCACATGACCTCTGTGCCCATCCAAAATGTGAAACACATTTTACATTGTAAAGACAGAGTTTTCTCACGGAACCTCTTCCAAACCATTTACAGACCCTTGGTTAGATTGTGGTGCTGCACCACATGCCCTAAATAGAGAGCAGTTCAAGGCCACACAGGAAGAGCCAAAGAGATTGCGCCTGTCTAAGAAATAATTCCTCCCCAGGGTTGCCCCCTATGTGTGGAGGTGAAGCTGGTAGGAAAAAAAATATTTAGGTATATTTAGAACTCAGTCCTCAGAATACCCCTGGTTTTCTTGGGGTACACTTCAGGTCACCCTTCTCTCAACCCAAGCAAGCTTCTCCCAAAAGCAGGTATGGTCCTGTTCTGCTCCAGCCAGAAGCCTATTCCAGCACCACACTCATCTAAATATAAGGAAATCTATTCCAGTTCCCAGCCTTGCCTTGTTCTAGCTATTTCAGACACTTGTGTGTTTCTGATAAGAACACCATTAAGCTGTCATTAAGCTATTTTTTCCTGATTAAATGCCAGCCCATGTGGCTGCTTAAGCAGCAAGCAGATACTGTCTCAGACTGTTTCACTGGGCTAAATGCTGTTGCTCAATTTTAGTTTTCTCTTGTAAGATTAGTGCTTGTTTCCCTAAATGTGTTCCAAGTCAGCCCTTCTTGGCCTCTGCTCCTATTTGAATCCTTCTTTCTGAAATATGAGTGCTCAGGAAGGCACATTGTATTTCAAGGCTCCCACTGGTATCTGGGAGATCAGCATCAGTCTCTTTTTATCTAGTGGAAATGCCTCTTTTGGCATACACTGCAGCCACACTTGACTTATTCACTGCTATATCATGCCCATATCTCTTTTGTATTCCTGTTATATTCAAATGAAAATCTTAATTTTTATAGCAAAATCAATGCTACCTAGCAGTAAATGTACGATCTTAAAATTTGCACTGACTGTTATCCTATTTCCATTACTTCAAACCCAGTGTAATTCAGGTTTTCGTGTTATAAAATCTGGCTCACCACCATATTCCCTCCTTTTGTGTTGAAAACAAATATCATTAAAACATTTCTATGCTTTCTATGAAGCATTTTCTCTCCCATTAATTAAATCCTTTAAGAAGTTTAGCTCCAGATTAATCTTTGAAGAGCTCTCTCAGTAACCCTTGGCCAGTGAGATGCTCCTTTGGTTGTCTTGTTGATCTTCCACAAGTTCTGGTATCTTTCTTACATAAATTATTGATTTCTTGTGTAAAACGAAGTGAATATGTTTTACCAAGGCTGAGATAAAAGAGATCATTCTTATTTCCTTGTAACACTGTAGTTAATAAGGGAAATGCCATTCTTTTAGTCTTGCTTATTTCACCTTGTTCTAACTCAAATACTATTTTTCACTGACTTTTGTGTGTGTCACTATCCTTGTCTTAGAACTGGCATACCACTGAGGTCAGACTAAAAGGAGTAGTTTGCCAGTTTCCCATTCCCTAAAGCAGTATGTACAACATTTGCCTTCCTCTAAACAAATGCTACCAGATTTGATTTAACTCATTTATTCAGGATCCCATCACCACAAATTGCAGTCTTATCTTCCGCTGCGGTGTGGTTTTATCCCTAAATGTTTGTTCCGCTTCCCCCATGTATTGTTGGTTCAATTCAAGTTGTATCCTCCCACCTGGTTGTCCATCTTGTCCTAAACCTGCCCCTTGATCCAGATTGTTCCCTGCCCCTCCTCCTGCTGAGCTGTCAATCCTGCCTTGTGCCAGCCCCTTGCTTTGGAAATCCCCCTGGAAATCCCCTATTCTTGGAAGCCCTGGTTTGGTTTGTTCAAAGTGTTCCCCTCCCCTGTGCATCCTCACTGGCTGAAGCTTCGTAAACCCCGCCTTGTGCTCCTCCCCAGTCCTTTCCCTGTTGGGCAAAGATTTGTACCCGCCCCTAGATCATCCCCTGTATAAAAGTCCCTGCACAGGAGGGCTCAAGATTTTTTGTCCCTGGACCCTGCTTGGTAATAAACCACCTTGAAATCCAAACAGAAGATCTCTCCCTTGTTCTTATGTCTGCCTTCAGCACTTCAGCACACTGTGGGCTTTATATTTTTGGGCCTTAGAGATTTTAGCCTGCTGGTAGCTGCTAACTCCTTTCCCAAGGGAAAAGTTTCTTAGGAAAGCTTCTTCCCAAAGCAGTCTTGGCAAAACAAATATCCTTTTCCAAATGACCTTCCCCAGCAGTGGAGTAGCTAAAGTCTCTGCCTACTACACGATCAACCCAAGTTCAGTTCCTCTGAGAATCAGAAAAGCAAACACCACCTGGAGAAGGCACTTTTGGGAAAGGATAGTTGTTGGGAAAGGATAGTTGTTTTGCCAAGATTGCTTTGGGAAGAAGCTTTCCTAAGAAACTTTTCCCTTGGGAAATGAGTTAGAAGCTACCAGCAGGCTGAAATCTCTAAGGCCCAAAAATATAAAGCCCACAGCACACCACTAGCAGGAATATTTGCTGTAGAGATCAAGCCCTGCTCCACTGCTCCTCAGATCCCTTGGCATCTGGGAACAGCCACTCTCGCTGTGTTGTTGGGAGCTAGTGGGCAATTCCTTAACTTCAGTTTGTTAAGGAGTCAGGAAAGAGTTATCCCTTCCCAAACACTGTGCTCTCTATATCATGTTCCTTCTCAGAGGCTGCAAATTTCCATGCCTGTTCCCTCATTCTTAATTGTTTGCCCTGTTACCCTGTCAAGAACAAGGTCCTACAGAGAGGGAGGGAAAATTCACAGCTTCTCAGACCCCTTTGAGTATGTGGAAGATCCATTCCCCTTACTCTTCAGCAATACATGATCATCTTTTTTTTCTTCCTCACCTTCCTTACTCCTCTTTCACTTCCTTTTGCATGTGCTTGTCTTTGACCTCAGTATCCACCCCTGTACTTCTGGTGCTGGTACTTGCCTCCTCATTGCCTCTTTAGATCTTGTAAAGGACCTGAGCACAATGTGCCAACCTCATCCAACAAAACGTGTCCCAATACCTGTGACCAGGCACCACCTCCTCATCTTCCTGGCTTTTCCAAACTTTTCAAACACTCTGGTAAAGTAAAGCATAACGCCTGCAAGCAGATGCTCTTCAAGGAAGAAGAGCTCTGCTGAATTAACCCCACTGTACGACTGTGAAGACAATCACAATCTTCATTCAATGCATCCCTTCAAAATATATCATGATCAGTGGACAAACTTGAAACAAATTAGATTGGGTGCATGAGCTATATCCTGAGAGAGGAGGAGAGACAAATAAATAATTGGCATGAATAAAACTATACTTAAAGTTGCTCACTCTAGTGTGCAAAAAGTCTTTCTCTCTCTTTCTCTTTACATTTCTTTCTTCTTCTTTCTGTCTTCATTTCTCTGCCATCTCCACATTTCTCCATCATTATTACCGTTCCCTGGATTTCCCAACAGCTGCTAGAAAGCATCTGAGAACACCATCTCTTCAGAATGCTTCATTCTGAAGTCATGGAGGTGTAAGGTACTGCTCTGCTGCTTGCTGCAAGATACCAGTCCAAAGTCACTACAGGAAAATGCTGGCACTGGTTTTAGTTAACCTCTCTGGTGAGGTGCATGGAATAGTGGTCTCACTTGAACCCTTCACAACAATTATTTCTCCAAACATATCATAATCCGTGGGGAGAAATGGGGGCAAGGAAGATCAGAGTTGGGCTGCTCAGAAAACTGACCATCTGGCTTTAGAGAAGTGTCCAGGACCAACAAAAGAGATACTGAGTTACTGCAGTAGTATCTACACAAAATAATTTTGATTTTTTTTGGCAGCAGAGAAATATAGATCACTACTGACATACCAGCTTTCTGTGTAGTGCTGCTGCTCTTGTGTCCTGCAGAGAAACCCTCTCTCTTGAGTGGCTTAACTTGCCAGAGGGGTGGGCACGTGTTGTGTTGGCTCTTCCTGCACCACAGCAGAATGAGCAGCAGAGAGCTGCAACTCCTTATACAGCTAGAGTTTCCAGAAGAAAAAAAAAAAGAAAAGCACAAACCCCAAAATACCACCAGATCTAAGTTACAAAATCCTTAGTGGAAGACTGACATTTTCTTCATTTGAAGCCAAAGACCACAATGCCACGGAAGACATAATTCACAAGACAGGCTTGTAACCCTGACCGAACACTTCTTTCTGTGCAGATGGACTTTTAGACTATGCACATATCCAGTAGGATGCAAATCTTGGCTTAGACAGTTATAGATGAAGTATTTGAAAGGCAAATGTATTTCTAATGGCAAAAGCTCATACTCAAAGTCACTGAAGAGCTGTTTATTATATTCTAATCTCTCATTTTGTGGGTATTTTACCCCTCACCTTCTGACCTTGAGCACTCTGCACAGCAGTTCTGAAGCTGCTCCAATTAGTTACTTAGAACATAGGCTGACATGGTCCAGTGGCTTGGCATCTACAGACATTTAGCCATAACCTGAGCAGCTAGATTTGCTTTAATCCCATAAAAAGTAGGCAGGAATACGACTGTGCCAGATTATCAAATGAGACAAACTAACTCTGCATCACTGGTCTCAGTGATGCTGTGCTGATTGAATCCATTGAAGCATTTGGCCTCAATATATCCTAGAGAAACAGTTTTTCAGAAAAATAATCAATGCAAAACACTGTTGTCATTGGAAAGCCTGGAACTGATGCAAGTTAGAATTACTCAAGTTCTTTGGTGTGATATTTAAATACCAGTGTTTGAATGCCAGGGAACTACAGGCCAAAGAAACCGTTCCAAGTTGGATTTGGTAAGCACGGGGTTTTCCTTTAAAGCACATTAGTCAGACAAGTTCAGTCAAAAGTCATATATGAGATTATTAGCTCTTGTGCAGGGGTTGTCTCATTTGTGTTGGCTCTTCAAACGCTCTGGAAGCTGTACTGAGCAAAACACTGAACAGCTGAAGATGGTTGTGCTGGAGGCAGGCTTTTTTCCATGCCTTCCTCACTGTGCCTCCGCTTGTTTTTGGAATCCCACAAGAAACAAATTCCATTCTTTCAATCATAGTTTTGGGAAAGCAATTCTGCAAAACGGAGGGAAAAATATTATGACGAAGCCTCTTTTTTTCAGCTTTCTTAGGATTAAAGACAATGGACACTGTGGTGTCTCATATAGTTAAACAAGGGAAGAGACCCAGCAGTGATGAATAACATAGTCATGTTAAAATAATGTTTCTAATGCTAGGATTCCAAGTTGTGAAATGGCCACAGCCCCTTGAATATATTGTGAGAAAGCCCCTAATTCCCTGCTTATTAATTCTGTCATGGAGCATGTTCATTAATGAATTAAAACTTGATTAAAGCCAAAATAAACCAGGATGTGGGGCCCTGTAGGTGACCCTTACAAACTGACACCTTGGGCTCATGTAAAGGTGAGCAGCCTGAAGGGACCAGCTCAGGGAGCAGCAGAGGTTCCTCAACAGCATCCTGAAGCTCCCAGTAACCAAAGCACCCACTGGACAGCACTGGAAAGTTCTAGAACAACCATGAAAACTCAGAACTAGTTGGACTGTTTGCAAAGACCACAGAGACTGGAGGACCTTTTGGACACAGGGCAACCTGTGTAGCCTGGCAGGTGAGTTATCTAGTGAGGTGCCTCCCAGGTGAGCCTGGATCACAGTAAGTCCTCCACCAATAACCCAGTGGCTGGAGCTTCACATGGGAGTTCCTGTGTCCTTCTCTTAGGATGTGTTGTAAGATATGAAACTGTGGACACCTTAGTCTGACTGGGTAAGCCTTGTGTTTTATGTCCTTGTGACTTTATCAGACAGAGGGGCTGGAGCCTAACTTTCTTCAAGTATAACAGGAGCACCAGGAAAGACAAGCTATAGCAGACATGTTCTTCCAGGCAGTGAAAGCAAAACAGCTAAATCCATCCTCCTGTCTCTGACACTGTGGCTCTTCTGCTCTTTACATTCTATTTTCATACCATATATCCCACGTAACTTGGAAACCAAGTTCATATTCATGAATGATGAATTTATTTTATTGATCTTTCCTCTAGATTGGCCCAAAGTTGAAGTGCTCTTGATAACCAATACTGTCAGCACTCCAACAAATGGAAGAGCCAACAAGTACCTCTCAGCCTGAGCTCCCTCTCCCTCCCTCTACTCCACTGGAAGTCTCAGCTTTCAGCTGCATTGACCTTCGGAATGGCCTGTAGCTGTCTTTCAGTGGGAAGCCCAAGCAACCACTTTGAACATGGTTTAGGCACAGCAGCCTCTGTGAATTTATTCTGCACTGTGTTCTGCTTCTGTATTCAGTTACAAGCATTATTTGGCTCTGAAGACAAAAGAACTTGGAAGTTACTTTCACCATGTTAATTTTATTTCAAATCATGTAGCTCTAGAACTGGAGCAGTGCCTCCTGTACATCAATGCCTCTCGAAGTATAGCCAAAGCCAAAAATACACTTCAAAGCAAGTTAAAGGTGCATGTGAATGCATAAAAATGTGTTTTGCCTTTTCCCCGCAACCTTCTCTGCTAACTGTGAGACTGGAAGTGAAACTGTTGGAGTAAGAGCCTATAGGAAATACAGAGAAAAAGAGAGGGCAGGTGGAGAGAGAGGGAGAAAGAGTAAGTCCTCTTTCCCTCTTTTACAAAGGTCTTTTTTTCTTTAATTTCATGGATTAATGAAAAACAGCCGAAGGGAGTTGTTAGAAATTTGTGTTCTATAAACATGAAAAAAATATCCCTTTTTTCTGCACTCCTTCTCTGTATCTAGTAGTAATAAGTCCTAGTTACAGATCTGAAATAACTGATTGGTATCTCCAACTTGCACAAATGCACAATGCACAAATAAGGCAGTCAGTGTATTCCGAGCAGAGAAAAGTTAATGATTATCATGTTTATAGCTTGAGTTAAAATGAGAAAGCCATAAAGACAAACTTCTGATAAGGTAATACCAATATCCTCATGAACTGTGAGTTTTCTACTGGGCACCAAGGTCTCCAGTCTCATTACTGAGCCACTTGGACAAGCTGCTTACAAAGTTGTTTAACTTAGCAGGACTAAATTTGGCAACTGTCTGTAGGAACACTGGCATAACTCCTTGCTTTGGTTAGCTGCTAATATGCTAGACCTCCTCTTGGGTGTAACTCTAAAGGAGTGCTATTTTTTCCTTTTTTTTTTTTTCTTTGAAAATCCAACAGAGTCTATCCAACAAGAAGTCTGCACTTCTAAATTGCAGTACGCAGCTTATGTGCATATTGGTGCACACCAAGTGCCTACTTTGGCTGTGTCACTTTAAAATAGATGGGTCTTTCATGAACAGCATGAGGAGTGGAAGAACCTGCCCAAGCCAGAGAGGGACCTTTGTCTTCAGAGCCCAGACCCTCAGCAGTGACATGTGCCACTGCCTCTGTGACTGCCCATCTGCTCTGCAGCATGCTGCCACAGGTGTAGACTGTCCTTGTTTCTGCCTTTTACATGTGCTCATCCAGACACCTGGACAAGTGTCTTTTTGTTTCATTAATGTTGTCAAGGTTGTTATTTACCCTGCAGCTAGAGCTTCACACAGCAAAAACCTCGTGTAAAGCATTACTGAGGTATGAGCAAGGTTTTCCAAAACTTAGCATGATCGCTCTTGCAGTCACTGAAATTGGATTAGAACTCAAGCCTTGAAACACAGAAGAGATTGGAGAGGTAAGATCCATTTTGCCTGCTAGAAAAAAAAACAGTAGTCAGCTGGATGGCATCTCCTGTATTGCCCTAAAGATTATGGCTAACTGATTAGGATGAATGGTTGCAGACAGTAAAGGAAAAGAGGGAGGAATAGCTATGAAGCTCATATAAAAAGTGCAGTTGCATCACACTTTAGGCAGAAATTAAACCCTGTGGTATTTTTACAAACATTTGCCTGTGTAGAACAAAAGGATGAAAGCTCTAAGCTCCCATTTAGATACTTGAGAGGTCTCAGAACACTGCAGATAGCCAAGAACTGCTGGTGAAATATTCAGGCTTTTTCTGTGCGTTAAATCTGGAAAGGGAAAAAAAATTCTCAAGAAACAAAGAGATAAAACTGAATAAGCAAGCATAATTCTTTATTTCATAAAGATTTGGAAAACAAAAGGAGCTTCTTGGGAGATTATGTATAAGGAGATAGATCAAGCTTTTACATTTTATAAGATAATAAAACAACTATAGAAAATATTTTCTAGTGCTGATTATCATAGGTATGAGAAACAATAATATATTGACTGTGTGGGCACCATATGGCATTGTGTGTTGAGCTTGTGCTTTGCTGGTCAACATACAGCAATGAATGGCTGGATTTAGTTAATTTGTTCATGGGGTTTTTTGATATTATGCTACACATAAGGATTGCACTTCAAAATAGGTTTCACAAAAAAACTGAGTAGAACTGAATCTGTAATTAGAGGATTCCCAATGGTATGGTAATTTTTTTTGCTTTTGGCACAGCTGGGAACTAAAAGTATCCTTATTGGCAGAAGTACCTTAAGCCTCTCTAAATGTTAAAGGGTTACTATTACTGTTACTGCTACCAATTACTATTTTCAATTCCTAACCAACTAATGACTCTCCAAAAGTAATCAGAAAGACAAATGCTGTCCCCATATTACAAAATCAGCGGAAGTAGAAAGAAAAAGCCTTGCACTTGAGAAACAATTATTTTTCTTGTAATTTGATGGCTAGAACATGACATCAAGCAGCAGTCCAACAAATTCCAAGTGTGTGACTCCCAGCCACCTGCCAGGAGCTGCTGCTGGGCTGGTCAATATGCAGTTCTTGCTGCCTTTTGTGTTTTGGATTGTCATCATTGCAGAGATAAATTTGGAGCTCTACAGAATCCTGTCTCTTGGGCATTGCTAACACTTGGAAGCAGAATGAGCTTTTAGAAGTGGAGTCACCAGAGTGGCTAAATACCACAAAGGCAGGCCTGGCACGGGGAGAATGGGAATTCCACAAGGTAGGCATGAGACATATACACAGTAAACAAATTAGCCAATCCTAAATCAGCAAATTAAGAAACAAAGAAAAATAAATTGCAAGAAAACATGTTGTGATGTTGCATTTTCCCCCCATAGCCCACAGCCCATCCCAAGGCCACATTATGATCTGAGAAATCCTCATTGGACTTTAGCCTTGATGAACAGTGCCTGGGCTCAGGTTCTCTTGAGCTTATTAGAAACACTGTCTGCTCCCAGAAACTCGTGTTTTCTAACAAGCTTATTTTTTTTTTAAATGAATAATCTTGGAGACTTATTTTTTTCTTGCCTAAATAACAACCCAAGCGGATAATGTTTTTGTTATCAAACTTTCAAAGTTACCAACCTGAATTGTGGCCAGGGTGGAAAATTACTCTGACTAAAGCCCACTCTCCTGCAACCCTATA
Organism: Prinia subflava; assembly: GCF_021018805.1. NCBI lineage: Eukaryota > Metazoa > Chordata > Aves > Passeriformes > Cisticolidae > Prinia > Prinia subflava. The sequence continues at coordinate 98,927,805 of NC_086283.1, read as the reverse complement.
AACAGAGGTCCAAAATGAGAACCTTTGAGATTTTCTGGACCACAGCAGGTTGTGGACAGTGACCTCTCCCTCTGAGCAAGGCTTCTCAGAGCCAGAAAACTCTCAAGTTTGCCATACTCAGAGGACCACTGAATGACAAGGATGGATGGCACTGGGGATAGCCTTCAGAAAAATGTGAACATGGGGCAGAAACACTCCCCAGGGAACATCTTGGTGATGCACTGTGCAAGGGGTGCTCCCAGGACCCTGAAATCCACTTTAATGACCCACTTTGCATCACCTCCTCTCTCAGGTTATTTTCTAAATTGTCACATATTTTTATCAGTTTGCAGCTCAAATTGGAAAGTAGCTAGCTTGCTGGCAGTAATTTCATAGAAAATGAGCTCTAACTTTGGTGGCATTAATATTATGTAGTCTTCTGATCGCTATAAATTGGGTTCCTTTTGATATCTCCTGTTGCCAGGAAGCTGACCCATCACAGTTCCAAATTTGTAAGTATTATTACCAAGATATTCTAGCAAATATATATTTGTATTTATACATGCAGTTATATACTTTTAATTCATGTATTTAAAAAATACTTCAAGTTGGCATAAGCCCATATAGCATATACCCAAAGGACAATATGCAGCAACACTCAGCAATAGGTGTTTATAAAGACCTGTACTGCCTGAACTAATCTCTCTCCCTCTACATTGCTGTTTCTCTGCCTGTGGAGCTGGAGACTGTCTGAAGGAATTATGGAAGACCCCCGTAATACAAATAATTATCAAAGCAATCTGGCTGAGCAAAACTGTTTAACGGATGGCAAGCTGCTTCACACTGTGCTGCATTATGCTTTACCAATCAAATGCCTCAGTAGTTAATTCATTGAGCTCTTCATGGATTAAACAGGCTAGAGTGCACTCATGCTCTCCTTGTGCAAAAGGAGAAGATTTGGCTCAAATGTTGATTTGCAACATGTCAAGAAATGTTTTCTTCAATTAAGTAATCTCATACTTAAAAGAGAGTTCCATGCCAGAAAAATAAACAGTGCAACTTTTCTATACACACTCAGCAGTTACATGCAGGACAATCTTATGATTTCTGTGAGGCAGCTCTTGATAGCCAGGAATTAATATTTGTATCAGAATCACAGCTACAGAAGTATTAGGCAAATTTTGGGTCCAATTACATCTGTGTACATTATAGTCAATTCATTTCCAGTGGATCTACACAGGTTTAGTAATCATAACAGAGAGAAAACATGCCTTTCAAATTGGTGCTCCTTAGTGAAGAAGAATTAATGCACAAACTGTGCTTCACACAAACTTCACTATAAGTACTCTTTTTACACAGCTTAGTTCCTCACAGAAGGTTTTTTCCCCTCTGGTGTGAAACTAATTGATTGGAGTAAAAATAGGTAATTATTACTAAAAATAACAACAGGCATGTCTTCTCTGGTCTTCTCTCCTAAGTAGATCAGAGATACAAAGCTAATCACCCTCCTGAAATGGATCAAACAAAACAAGAACTCCATCACTGTCAGACAAAAGAAAGATATATGGTTTTATCTCACTTCCAAGCCCAGTGACAAGTGGCTGACCATACACATCCTAAGGTCTGTGCAGTTACAGCAGAGCTGATTTTTTGCCTTGGTGACAGGATGTTCACATTAGATAAGGTAGACCTAAGGAATATATTTTCACAGGGCTTTGTGATGGCATAGCTGAATTATGAATAATTACTGACATCCCACCTGACAGCCCAAGCAGCACACCATTATGCAGCTCATTGGATCTCCTGGGAAACTGGCAGTAAGGCAGCTTTGCTTCTCCCTGCAGTTTTGCTCACCCAGCTGCAGTAACTGGCATGCAGTGGAGGAAGGCTGAGCTCCTTACTCTGCTGGGACACATGCAGCAGTGAACAAAACCCCAGGAGTGTGACCCTGAGGTGAGGGGACACAGGCAACTGGGGAAACCCACACAAACATATGGCCCAGGTCATCATTTGGTCCCTTCACCAAGCTTTTAGAAATCACAAGCTGTGGTGGGGTTGCTGGATTTTTTTTTCAGTTGGGGGGTGGGGGGCAGATTTTTATTTTAAGGGGGACACTTTTAAAACTTGAAATAGCGAGTCAGCACCTTGTTTCGTATTTCCTAGGAATAAAAACATCTGTGATTTTCTGTTACTTATAATGAAAAGCACAAAACAAACAGTTCTTAAAAATGTGGACAACCTAAATATCAACTATATCTATTGATTTGCCCTCAATGCCAGGGTCAGATCAGGGGAAAACCATGCCAGAGAAACTGATAATCTGCCAGGGACTGGATACCCCACCACCAAATCTAATAATCTCTGCTGGAAGCCTTAGGAGATGGTGGTCTGGCTCACACCCTATTGCTCTGAGCAGAAACTCGAAGATGCTGCTGGGTCCTTTGCAGGGTTAGTGACAAGGAAGGCATGTGAGGCACCATGGTTCCCTGCTGCCAGCCTTACACCACCTCCTCCTGGGTGTGATCCCACCGAGGCCAGCTGTCCTGACAGAATATTATGCACCTGCTGATGATCTGATTGGAGGGCTCCACCCATCCCCATTAAATAACACAGCCTAGGAAATTGGCGCAGACTTTGTCTTGGGTTATGTAACCAAAAAAAAAAAGTGTATTCTATTTCATCTGTTGAAAGCAGTTGGGGGATGGTTTGTTTTCTCTTTATCTCTTATAACTCCAGGGGGAGGAGGGCGGATGCCTTCTGATAACAGCCCAGCTGTTAAACCAGGTGGGGCAGTGTTTGTGATCTCTGTCACCACTGCCCACCCTCGGGGATATCTTCTGTTCATGGGCCATTGAGGCTCACCAGTGCCTGACACATTCCATCATCCATTGGGAGATGCTGCACCCAGTGGGGAGGAGCCAACCATTCCCTACCAGATAAAAATGGGGACACAGGGACCCCAGACATTCCTCTTTTCCACTGGATTCCCAGAGGAAGACTGGACTCATCTCACCACCACTGAACCTGTCTGCAGGATCATCTCTACTCAAACAGAACCACATCTGTCACTCCAGGAGGATTTATTTGGGCTGCTTCCAACACCCTGGCCAACAGAGTGTCAGGTTGTATTCCTGACTCCGTCAGGGTTTTCTAGGACTTTTGTTTGTTTGTTTTTCATTTTTTTACTGTTTTTGTTGTTTTGGGGTTTTTTTGGGGGGGAGGGTGGGTTTGTTTTTGTTTTATTACTGCATTTGTATTTTTAATATTCCTAGTAAAGAACTGTTATTCCTATTCCCATATTTTTTGCCTGAAAGCTCCTAATTGCAAAATTGTAATAATTTGGAGGGAGGGGTTTTTACATTCTCCATTCCAAGGGAAACTCCAGTTTTCCCTGACAGATACCTGTCTTTCCAAACGCAGACAGACATGGTCCCTGACCCATCCATGCAGGCATTGATACCAGATTTGCAGATGTGTTCCAGCAGGACAGCCAACATGCTCTGGGAAAAACCCTGATGATGTTGCCCATATGGAGGATGAGATACAGTGACCAGCACAGACACACTGTAGAAATTGAGGCTTTACTCCCATATTCCCCAGTTCTGTAGTTTGTACTGATGCTTATATATGAAGGGGTAATAAAACACTTTGGACATGAGGCAGATTTGAATTCAAGAGCAGGAAGAGGATAGCATTCATATAACAAGCTAGAAATAGTGAAGTGGCCATCCTCCAGCAATGAACACAAGTATTAGTGAAAGCATCTAATAAATTAAATCATGGCATAATAAACAATTACTTAATCACAAAATTACAATGGATTTTAAAATTCAGGTTAAAATTATTTTTAAAAAGTTTTAGATTTTCCTGGCACTGTGCAATGTTTAGGTTTTTAAAAAAGGGTAGAAACTTCTTCTGGGATGGGAGAAAAACAAATTCCTGCTGGTGGCTGGACTCAAGCAGGTACCACTGCCCTGCATCTGAGGTAACATCTCTCCTTGATTCTGCTTTGCCTCTTACCAGAGGAGGCTTAGCAAAGTCATTAGCTTTTCTTCTTGTCATTGTCTAGATGGGGATAAATCTTTACTTTACCTTCTGTGCATGGGCTTTAATTTGCTCTAACCTTTGCCACAGAGATGCTGCAAGGACTAAGTGCAGCATCACCTGTAAGATGTAAATAGAATCCCACTAAGGAGCTGGCAGTGAGCAGTGCAGGCAGTAGTGAGCAAGCTCTTTCCCATCAAATTCCTGTTGTGTTTCAGATGAGCTGTTGGGTGCAGTAGGTGCAGCCCTGTGGAGTTCACCACAGGCACACACATACCCTTTCTGTTTCATTTGCAACGCTGACACCCTGTTCCTACAGCTGCAGAGACTGGGATTTGTTTCAATGGGTTTAACTGGGCCACTGCTTGTTCCCAGCTTCCTGTTGCTTTGATCATGGTTTTCCAGCTCTCCTCATGTAAGCTGTATCCTCCAAGGTGGATTTTCTCCTTTCCTGTGCTGGGCCAACACATCTAAGTGACCTTTGATTTTTTTCCTCTTCTTCTTCCCTTTTTTTTTTTTTTTCCCCTTTGGCGCCTTTTTTTTTGTTTTGTTTCTGACTCACCATATGCGAGATAATTGTGCCCACGGGAATTCCTTTCAGAGTACCTAAGCACAAAAGAAAAACACCCGGCCAGTTCTTTTTCTAGAGCAGTACAAACATTTCCTTAAACCTAAGTGTCTCAGGAGGGGCATTGACAGAGGGCTCCTTTCACCCAGAAAGCCCACTCTGAGCCTCAGCCGCCTCCTGCATTCTGACATCACTGATGGAGCAAAAGTTTTGCCAGTAAAAGCAGTCAAGTCCTTTGATTCCAACTTTATGACAATGGAAGGGAGGCCAGGGCCAATCATGCTGTGGTGGGGTTTATTAATGGAAAAGGGCAGTGGGAGCCAGTAACTCTCTGGCAACTTTGTTCCTTTGACTACTGTCCCCCTGCCTTGCACTTGATGGATGGAAAACTGCATGCTCTCCTCTTCAGGGATAGCTTTCCCATGCTAATAATCTCCCCAGTAAGAAGGCCTGGACTAACATTAGGAACTTGCACAGCTTGGGAAGGGCAAAGCAGATCTTAAAACCACCCATGTGATTTGATGGCTGCAAGGAACCATGCTAAGAAAATATCCCTGTACTCTGAACTCATCTTATTAAGGGAATAAATCTGATTTCTTCTTTGAGCTCTCCTCCCCTGTGGTCTGAACTGCTAACCCCTTGGTTTTAATAGATGAGTTATGTCCCTGGACAATGACACAAAAATTTTAGTCCTATTTTCAGCATATCCCAAGAAAATGAATTGTGATCTCTCCTCAGAACTGTTTCAGAATGCTTCTGTCCGTCACTGCACTAACAAAAGATGGGGCTGACAATTAGCTTATCAAGGGCTCAATTTTCCCAGCTCCAGCATGGTTGTGTGCTGAGGAAAGGGATTTTGTCTCTAAATCCCAAACTGTGGAAAGGGCAGATGGGCATTGCTTTTCCCCCCTTCCCTGCTCTGCCACTAAATTTGCCAGCACATTCCTGGAACTTGTCCTCCAAAGCAAGAACAATCCCCATTCCATAGACCACTGAAGAACAACAGAGATAGGGGGACTTTATTGGCCAAGTCAGCTTTAGGGAGGACCAAAATCAAAGTAAGGAACAAGACAGGCCAGAGCTTGGCTGGAAGGTAAGAAAGAGGGGGAAATGCCACTTCACTGGGAAAGAAGCTGGTAGGGGACCTAAATGCCTCTTTCTTTCTTCACCAACCACATCACAAAACAAGTTGCAGCACAGAAGTTTTAGTCCTTCCCTCTCCACTTTGTGCTGCAAAGCACTCTCAGTGCAGTCAGAAGTCACCCAGTCTGGATGGTTACTCGTGGACCTTTGCTGGGCACCAACAGGGAGCCAAGCACATAAATTGCATCCTGAGCAGAAGCTCCTGAACACACCTCCAGGGAAGCAACAGCCATAGAGGATGTGAAGCTCTTGGGAGAAGAATTTTGCAGCACAGTCTAAGATAACTGAAAGAGAAGAACTTTCAGAATTTCAGATAAAATTCTGAAAGAGAAGAACTCCATGAGAGCCCATGCTTTAGGGCATACTTTGGGTGTGATGATTTTATTTGTTTGTAGGAAAAAAAAAAAAGAAAAAGGAAGTATTTAATTTGAGCTAAACATCTCCAACATTTGTAGTTGCAGAATACAGTTATCAGAACAATCCTTGCTAAGAGATGTTGCGGATAAGTATACAACAATTTATTCCTCTCTTTGTCTGATAACTAATAAGACATCTCTCTCCCCGAAAGTGTACAGCTTTGGATAATTAAATCTTCTTAAAAGTGCATAGAAAATAAAACCTACGTTGAAATACAATTTATTAATCAACAGGTCGGGGGGGGTGAGGATGCCAACTGTCTTGGGATTTGGAATTTTTATGACATGGACTCAAATTCATAAGAAAAGTTTGATATGTGTAGGTGGGGGGGGAGTGTACAAAATATATAAGTGCTAATGTTCACAATATGCTGGTCAAGTTTTTTATAGCAACTTGAAACCAGAATTTATAGAGTGCTATTAAAATGTCTTGGTTGTATGTGTTAGACCTTGAAGGCAGCATGATTAGCCTAATTTTTATATATTTTATAGGATGAAGAAGAATGTGGCTGTGCATCCCAGCATGTGAGCGAGTTTATCAAGTACAAGACAGCAGCCAGAACAACAGGAAATAGCATAAGAAAGCCCAACTCCTGGTTGGCAGAAGCACATTGACCTCTCCTTCATGTCACTGGGTTTAGTACTCCAACCTCGCTGTAAAAGCTTCTTCCCTGAGCCCGGGTTCATAAACGTGTTAGTGGTCCTTGATGTTCCCAGCAGAGGACAGCAAGGAAAACACAGCCCTGAATAGCTCACATTGATTGCAGCAAATACAGAGCAGGAGGGTCAGAACCATTTCCCAGCCCAGAGCCAGTGCTTTAGAACTGAGCAGCTATTCATAGCCACTGGATCCTCTCCAAGCCGTGAGCGTAGATTTTTCTTGTATCATCTCTGCAGAGAGGAACTGCGGTCCCCAGTGCCTCCCGCTTGATTCGGATAGACTGTTTATTTGTTTAGTCCTGTAATGATATTATCCACAGGGCTAGAGCCACACAGGGAGGATTAGGAATTCCTGGGGGAGAAGCCGTGTGTTTATTACCCTGACAGCCCCGTGTGACACAAGCCAACAGTTATTTGTAGCTGTTCTTCCCCTCTGAAAACCTGGAGCGTGCAGCGGTGGGGCGGAGGTGCCAGACTGATCTCGAAAAGTCTCAAGGCGAAGAGGCTGTCACGGGGAAAGTGGATTTAGCCTGCTGGAAACTCCTTGCTCAACTACCTGCAAGCTGCTCTGCATCTGGATGTTTTTGAATGCAAATGACGGGAGGAGGCATCAAAGACCGAAGTGTTTCAAACACTGATGACACTCTCGAACCTGTGCATTTAACCTGCCTTTCAAGAGTATTTAATAAGTCACGCAACTCAGATTAAAAAAAAAAAAATTTAAAAAATCCTGCGTTTTTAAAACAACAAATAAAAAAGCACCGGCACAAAAAGCTCTTGCAAGTATGTGCACAAACCCAGCGAAAGGCGAAGAGAGGCCAAGGGGGAGGAAGAAGGTTGTTGGGTTGGGATTTTCTTCCTTTTATTTTTCTTTACAAAAAAAAAAAAAAAATCGTTTCCTATTCTAATAAATATTTAATCATGGAAAGGGAGGGGAAAGGCCAAAAGTAACAAAGAACTGTAGGTTGTTTAGATTGCTGGGGAACTCCCTCTCTGCAGCTGACCACTGCTACATGTAGGTTAATTTCCACATGGAGCTGGAGAAATTCTATCCCCGGTTTGTGAAGTATGGGTCAGCCGAAGCATGTTAATCTGTTTAGCATGTGTGCTTCGTGGAGGTGCCAGACCACCGCCGCGCAAGAGCAAAAGCAGCAGCAACCACGGTCCTTTGGGGTAGTTAATAAAGACTTAAAGGGAAACAAGTTTGTAAAGGTTTCAGTTCGTGCACCGTGCCAGCTTTGGACATTTCAGGCTCCCAGCCCCAAGGACCAGAAAACTGAGAACTCCCCGGGCTATTTATTTATTATTATTTACCTGTGCAGCCGGGGGAAGAGCGGGAAGGGCCGTAGTGCTACCTCTCCCCGTGAAAAGGGGGCATCATCTGAGTCTCCCCAACACTCGAGGGGCTCCCCGAGCCCCCGCAGCCCCGCACACAAGTGAATCCTCACTGCTCTGGGTAGACAGAGATGGTTTTGGAACCCCTGTTTTAACCTGCACCCTTCCCGAGGCAGATCCTCACTCCCATCTGGAGGCTTGGGGAGCCGTACGAGCCGCTGGATGAGATAATAGCGAATAAAACTCCGTGGGGTTATTCCTACAGCCCCCCACAATGCAGACTAATCAACGCCTCGTCTCTCGCTCGGGGATGAGCTGCGAGACATGTGGCGCTCGGGCTGACACGCCACTTCTCCCTCATCATTTCTTTTTTCCCCTTTGAAATTCTAGACACTTATTAAAGCATTTTTAAATAATCAAAATATTTGCTGATGAGTATTTATTTTGACAAGGGTTTTGGGCTGGCTTTCGACTTTCCGTCCAACTCTATACACTGCAGCATTAATTTACTATGAAACCAAATGTGGTTGAGATTACCCTGCCTCGACGCTGGATTTCAGTCATTCGGGAGGAGTTTTTCTAGCAGATGAAATGAACAGTCGCAAATAGATCTCGCTGCGTTTTCCAGCGTGCTTTGCCACGTGTTCTTCGGAGCCAGAGGAAGCTGGGCACGGATCAAGAGGAGAAATACCCCGCGAACAGATAGATAGCGTGGAAACAGGGGAACAAGGACATTCACGGGCAGTGCCGTGGTGTCCCAGGTGTCCCTGTCCTCGCCGTGTTTAGAGGGGACAAGCGGGCGCTGCACGTCGAAGATCAGAAGAAGCCACGAGCTGGGACGGGGTCAGGAATCCGGATCCGAACTGCTCCAGCCCGGAGGAGTTCCGGACAGTGCCCTTCCACTGCTGGGCTCTCGGAGCCCAACCCCGGGAAGGAAGCCCCAGGTCGGACAATTTCCACCCGCCAAGGCGGTTCTGTGTCTCCAGGCCTTGGGCGCTTTCTGTTGCTTAATGCGTTGACGGCGATAAGATCACAAGGACGGGGACAGAGGCAGAAGCAGCCGCGACACAAATGCATTTGTGTGAGCTTCTGCCCGCTCTCCTGCTGCCTGGCAGACCGGCTCCCAGCCGTTCTTCCACCAGTAATACCCACGGGCGCTGTTCCCCTTGTCTCTTCCTCGCTTGCGGGGAGCAGTGGCAGTGGTCACCCTCTGGCTCGTCATCGAGTTGGGGTCGGGCTCCTCTCAGCAGATCCAACTCCCTCCCAGAGACGAAGTTCAGCGCCAAAAAAACCCTGTTAGGTTCCCCTAAACCCTGTTAGGTTTCATGACATCTTCAGTAGTTTACTTTGCCCAGCAAAGCTGGGGTTTTGGGGGGTATGTTCGTTTGTTTGTTGGTTTTTTGTTTGTTTGTGGGGTTTTTTTGGTTTTGGTTTGGGGTTTTTTTTTTCTTTAATATTTTGGCGGGTTTGTTTGTTGGTACGTGGGTATTATTTGTTGTATGTTGTTTGCACGCACTTGTCTCGTTTAGGATTTTTATTAATTCTGAAAGAACGGGTCGAAACCTGAATTGTGATCTGTCTTTTATGCTGGCACTCCTTTCCCTCGCTGTTCCCTGTACTGACAGAAGACACTTAGGGTCACTTTATGGTCACATGGACGGCAGCTCCATGCTTGACGTTGCTTCTGAAACCAACCTGACATGTCAGTAAAACTCACTGACACTGGCACCGAGCATCCTTGGGCCGGGGTGTACAGGAGAAGGCGTCAACTCTTTCACAACAGGATATCCCTCACAGTTAATGCTTGCAGAGTCAACACACGCACGCACAGAGATGTTTTAAATTTTTTCTGGGGGGAGGGGGGCAAGGTTCTCTGTTTTCTCCACTGGAATATTTTACAAAATTTATTTATTTCCTTGAGGAGCCTCGGGGAGGGGGGATGGGGGAGGAGGAGAGGTAGTACCCCTGGATTAGTACCGTCGATTAACGTGAGAGGAGCTTCTCTGCTTAGGGCCTTTAATGCTCTGAAGCCTTGTCCTCCTCGAGGGGAAGCAGAGAACTCTCAGCTCAACCACTGCTCCTTGTCCCGAGCAAGCCTGTTCCAACCGGGCACGGAGCACGTGGGGAGATGACATTGTCATTCCACGCCACTAAAATCCTCCTTATTGCTCTAATGATCCGCAGCCTGTTTTCTTTCTTCCAAGGATACAGTAAGACCTGTTCTGTTTGAAGCAGTCGCTGCCCATCATGATCGCAGGCCAAGTAAGAGTCAGAGGAAGCTTAACGATGAGTTTCAGGGAAATGTGTGTATTCTGCTCTTGAAACGTGCTCCTGCTCAGAAACCTGGGCATTCCTCACGGGCAGGTCTGCTCCCGGTCATCTCTGCTTCTTTTGGAGAAGGGACAACCACTTTCACTTCGGTCAGCAGCGCCGAATCAGGAAAATGAGCCCGCAGTGGCTCCTGGATAATCGCGATAATTTAATTTAATCGCAGCCCGTTACACCCAGTAAGGGCATCCAAAGCGGGCCTTTTCAGAGACCAGAAGCACGGCACAGTTGTGTGCAGATACCAGGTTGGCTTTCCAGGAATAAGGAAAGCTCAGGCGCCTTCGAGCCTGCCCTGGCGCAGTCGGGGCTGGACGGGGAAGGTCCAAAAAGCCAACTCAGAGCCAGCCCGCACAGAAGGGACACGCAAAAGGTGACGGCGGCTTCTCCGGATGTTGCAGAGCGGGTGCGGGGTCGGGAGCTCCCCGGGCGCGATGCAGGGAGGCCCGGAGCATCCATCATCCATCCCTCCCGCCGACGGGAAGGGGCCGTGGCACAGCCACCCACGGGAGGACAGCGAGGGGAGAGCGGCGCGGAGCCGCTGAGCGCGGGGAGGAGAAATTCCGCGGCTGAGGATGCGGCGGGGAGCGCTGATGCATTTCAGAGACCAGGCCGGGTGCCCGTGCTGGGAGATCCCTCTCCGCCCGTGCCGAGAGGAGAGAACGGGAGCCTGGCTCACATGGAAGGGCCAAAGCGGCGGGGATACCCAGATCCCGGGCTCTCGGAGCTGCCGGACAACACCGAAATTATAGTGGGAGCACCCGCACCGTGACCATCCATCCCGCTGGGACGCTACACTCCCTGGCCAACAAGGCTGAAGAAAAAAAACCACAAAAAAACCAGAGAAACAGCAACAAAACCAAAAAAACCTCCAAAGAAACAGCAATAAAACAAACATTTAAAAAACAAACAAACAAAAACAAACAAACAAACAAAAACCCCAAAACCAAAAAACGCACGCACACACACACACACAAAAAAAAAAAAAAAAAAAAAAAAAAAGCGCCCCGCCAAATAACCCACCTCCCTCAAAACTCAAAATGTGAAATTAGGATTTCACAGAGGCAGGGCAGGCACACGTCAGTGTCCACTCATAGGCCGGGGGTCGATGCAACCTTCCCGAGCCGCTGGAAAGCCGCCGCCCGCGGGGCTCCTGCTCTCCGGCCGGCTCCGCAGCACACGGGTCCCTCCTCCTCGGCTCTACCCGCCGCGGGCAGAGCATTTCCGCGGCAGGTTCCGTTCCCTGGGCCAGGAGGACACGCGTGGGAGCGGGCCATGCCCTGCCCCGGCGGCACCGGGCCCACTCCCCACGGATTCTGCACCTCCCAGCGTTACAACAGGCAGGACCGCGGGCCAATAAATTCCCCCAGCTCGGTGCAGAGCAGGCTTCCCCCTTTGGAAGCTCTCCACGTGTAAGGAGGTATTTTGGGTTGTCTCCGAAATAATAAATCCTAACAGCAGACAATAAAATTTACTATCACAGGAGTAACAGAAGCCTAAAAAATTCCGAACATATTCCCTGAACAAATAACATAATCCCTGGCACACTAGAACACATGGTTTGCTTCAAACATGTTTCATTTTGTCATCGCATCGAGTGTACAGTATTTCTCTTTGGGTGCAAGAGTGATTGATATCTTTGGAAGAATTGTTTGCAAGAACATGAAAGTTGCCAAAGCAAACACGTTGGAGGGAAGTGTGCAGAAGGGGGAGCAGAAGTATTTGGAGTAGATCTGGGTTTGAGGAGTTCACACAGAGGTGAGACAGCTAGAAGTAGAACAAATAAAAACATTCTGCACACTTCATCTAAATAAATTATATACAAAAATTGCCCTTATGTAGCCGGCAACAGCACAGTTACCACGCTTCCCTCATGCCCCTATAGAATGTGGGCTAGAAGCCAACTTTCTTCAGCTAATGATTTGTAACTTTTGCTCCACTTGAATGAGTCTATTAATATTTAGATCTCTCCAGTTCTGCTCCATACAAGCTGTCAGCATTGTTAAACAAAATAATCTATTTACCTTCCGCTGTACGTGTCCAGCAGTGGCTTGCGTGGCTCCATGATGCAAGTTAATATGTTTTTCTTATGCTCCACTGCACCGGCCAAAGGCAAAACTTCACATACTCTGTTCTGTCTTTTTAAAAAATAATGTTTGACAAAACTCATCAGATAGCGCAAACTGTTTGGTGTTAATTTAGTAACTTCTATTCCTGAAGGACAAATAGTTATCTCAGTTCTCTTTTTATCTCTTTCTGCCATCAGCATTTGGGGAAAGGTGTTGTCCTGACTGGTTGAGGTGGCCAGATCACAAGGGTACTTTGGAGGGAGGCGGCGAGGAGTGCGTGTTTTCAGACGTGCAGATTGCTGTCCCTCTGAAATCCCCCTCAGTAAAACCCCTGATCCCCCGCACTCCACCAGCAGGGCCCTGGGAAAGGCCGTCCTCCAGTGGGGTGAGGTGGTGTGAGGCCTCCTGTATCAACCTGCTTCTATCCAAAACACCCGCTGGAAAAACAAAACAAGGTAAAAAACCCCACAAAACAACAAAATATCAACGAAGAGAGAAATGTCCACAGCTCCATACATCCGCCCCGCGGAGCAGCTCTGACTCTGTACCCCTTCCTGCACGCAATTTTCACTGAGATCTGGATTTCAGAGAGGCCTAACCCATCTTCTCCTCTCAGCCTTCCCCTCTCTTTTCCCCAATCCCCCCTCAAAAACATCTAATCTCCCACCACTTGCCTTCCTGACCAGCCTGGGGTGAATGGCACAACTGCACAAAAGACACCCGAGCCAAAGGCATAGCCCAGACTGGAAGGTACAGAGGAGTGGATCAGTGTCAGGGCACAGGTTTCAGCTAAACCTCTCATCCCGGAGCTCTCTCCTGCTTGCAGGAATCCCACAAGTGAATTTATTAAAAAACAAAACCAAAACCAAACCAAACAAAACCCACAAGGAAAAAGAACAAGAAAAAAGAGAAAAAAGTTCGAATGCTAACAAGGAAACTTGCTGCATAACGCCCACGAGGAAAGTAATGTGAAACATCTAAAGTGTAGACAAACAGCTCAGCCACCTGCTGATCGCGGTGGACTACCAGGCACACAGCTGCAGCTACCCTGGGTCTGGACACGAAGCTCTGTCCTCATCCGCTTGTTTTCCAAAAGAAAGGTCAGCAGCATCAGGGTCTGCCCTTGGGTTCTGGAAATGCAGACTGTGGTCCTGGGAAGATCCTGTACGCTAAAATTAAGAAAGTCAGTAAAACTCATCAAACTCTCGACTACCTGTCATGCAGTTCCTTGATCCTTGAAGTGCGGGCAGTCTTCCCGGCTGGACCTTGGGCATCTCTGGACCTGCATTTCGTGATGAAATTCCCTCGATGCTGTGCGTGCTGGAGGGGTGTAGGCCGGGGCACAGCCCTGGAGCAGGGGCAGGAAACAATCCTGCCTTTTGGAGTTTGTGTGTGCACTCTCTCACATCCTCAGTAACCCAGCGCAGCCCAGCAGCCATGGAAAACTCTCGAGCTCGTCCCCCCGGGGGCAAATCCCTCCCTATGATCGAGGGGTTCTCCTGTCTCAATCCCGCAGGTGGGTCCTAAATGACTCCCTCAACCCACCGTCCCCTGTGGAGCAGGGGTGAGATCCTCTGAGAATGTTTTATGAAGAGATACACTCTCTGCAGCCGAAAAAAAAAAATCTGTCCTCTGAGCTGGACCTGCTTTTGGAGGGGAAATAATAATAATAATAATAATAATAATAATAATAATAATAATAATAATAATAATAATAATAATGAGAGAGAGAGAAAGAAAAAAGAAAAAAATAAAGTAGATTCTATGTCCCTAAGGGGAGTATCTGATCAGTTTTGTCCTTGTGTCTCGTCCTGTTGAGTTCACTGGAATTAGACATGATACAGCGTGAGCAGTTCCCCGTATGTTCCCAAGGGAAATGTTTGATCGGTTTTGTCCTTGGGACTCGTCCTGTTGAATTCACTGGGATTCGAAACGATGCAGCGGGAGCAGCCCCCCGGCCTGGCCGAGGAGGAGCGCGGCCGAGCCGGGGCCCCGCGGGAGCTCCCCCGCTCCCCACCTGCCGGGTGATCCGGGTCTCCACCTCGTCCTTCCCCCGCTGGAAACGTCGCCTGACTACTGGGACGAAGAGAAGAGGAGCAGATCCTCTCAACTCTCTCCTGTTTCCCTCCCCTGCAGAGGGTTTCAGGATAAGGTGACTCTGGAGGCTGGAATGAAAGCGAAGATGTCAACTGGATTTCCGTGCCCGCCACCCCCGTGCGTCTTTCTCTCGGGACATCCCACCTGTTAGAGGCTCAGAGGGGCCTCTCCTGGGGCAGTGCGGGGACAACGAGACGTGGATATGTTTCCCTGGTAGATATATATCTGAGATATATATATCTAGAGATATATGTGGACAGTTTATCTAGAGCGCCCACCGCATCGTTCTCAACAACAACACCACCAACAACACTAAATTAAACCCCAACTTTGTTCTGCTCTGCCGATGCTTGGTGCGCTGTAATCACCAAAGGCCAGGGGTGAAATCCGCACCGCCAAACCCCCTTCGGTACCGGCGGGGCCGGCGCTGTGCCCCGGTTTGCCGGCGCACGGACGGAGCTGTGCGCTCCCCCGGGTCGGAGCCGCCTGCCAAGTCATGAGCGTGAGCTCTTTTCAGGCACTTTTGGTCATATCTGCGCCGTAAATTAAGTAATCTGTGTAACAGGCTTGTGTTAATGAAGAGAACATTTTCCCCGTCCTCTCCGCCGTCAGCACCAATCGTTGACTCGCCTTCATGAGAACAAAATGCATCTCTGTCGTGCAGGGAAGAAACAGCGCCGCAAATTAGCGGCGTGCCAGACGCCGAAGTGCTCGGCTGAGGCCGCCTTTCCCGGGAGCGGGGCCACCCGAGGGCTGTCCGCACACCCCGCGGGGCACAAAAACGCGTGTGTGCCTACTGAGGTGGAGGCACAGGGTGCCCTGGAGAGGGATTTCCACCCGGCCTCCCTTCACTCAGCCTGTTGGAAAGTGCTGCTCCGCGCCGGGCTTCCTGCGGGCGATGTTTGGGGGGCAGGAGCCGTCACTTCCGCGGGTGACTTTTCCCCACCCTCCGTCCTCCCCTTTTTTACTGCTCTGCTCTTTCTGAGCGAGGCACGGAGGGGATGGCAGCGGGGCAGGAAGGGAGGCGGGCTGCACACCTGTGCAGGTGACGGCCTTTCCCCTTTCCCGAGCTCCTGACTGGCTCTCCTCCTGGCAGCGGGGAAGGAGCTGCCCAACCTTAACCTATCCCCACCGCTGGAAAGGAATCCAGGAGGAAGAGCCTGTGCCCGTCGTCAGGAACACCGGGAGCAAATATAAAGCTTGGGGAGAAAGACTTTGGCCTGGCGCCATTTCTCTGCCCCCGTTTTTATAGCTCCGTTATCTTCTCCTCTCCTTTCCAACCCCCTTCTCCCCCTTCTTTCTCTTTTGGAGGTGGGGGCGGGGTTGTGGGGAAAGAAGAAATTCTGCTGAACAGAAAAGCGAAGCCCGGGAAGGAGTTCCTTTTGACTGCTCAGGGTGATCTATCCAGGCCCTCTAATTAGAGAGGGATCCAGGGTGGCATTAGTTTCCAAACATTTTAATCGAGCTTTAAGCAGAGCTCTTTTCAATAGCAGGAGATAAATGTAGCAACTGTTACCGCACCCCTGAATGGCCACCTCCCATGGCGGGCATTCAGCTTTCCTTTCAGAAGCCCTAAGCAGTTTAGTCTATGGACCCAGCAACACTCCACATATCTTCTAATTAGTCTAATTAGAAAGGTGGATTGATAGATAGAAGGAAGACACAGTTAAGTTAGGAAGATGCTCAATGCTACCAGTCTGTGCTGGGGAGCGGCTTGTTCTCAGAGGAGAAAAGAGATAAAGGGGGAAAAAAAAGAAGCGGGGGGGAAACGAGAGGGAAAAAGAAAAAGAAAAAGAAAAAGAAAAAGAAAAAGAAAAAGAAAAAGAAAAAGAAAAAGAAAAAGAAAAAGAAAAAGAAAAAGAAAAAGAAAAAGAAAAAGAAAAAGAAAAAGAAAAAGAAAAAGAAAAAGAAAAAGAAAAAGAAAAAGAAAAAGAAAAGAAAGAAAAGAAAGAAAAGAAAAGAATAGAATCCCGGAGCCTGACAGGAAGAACAAGTCCAGAGAAATTCGACGGGAAGAAGCTGCTGTCTCTTCACTGGAGACGTAACTGAGGTGCTTTTCCTGGCTGAGTTTTCCCCCGATCCGGGTTGGAAGCGCTCCTCCCTGCACGGCACAGCCCCGGGCCGGGACACGCCGCTGGACATCGGCCCCGCCGGCCCTTTCCTTGGACACGGGGCCCTGGGTGCACACAGACAAGGAGGGGAAGGAAGAGAAACAGAAGGGGCCGAAGTGCGGGCACCTAGACCCATCACCTCCCGTGCTGTGGCCGGGGAGGCGTCACCCGCGGAGAGCCGTCCAGGGGAGGCAGCGCGGGTGGCTGGAGGAAGGCTGGACCTTTAACTGGGCGATGAATCAGGGAGAGGAGTATGGGGCAGTGCGCGCAGGTGTCAAAACAGAGGAAAAGTGGGACAGTCAGCGTGACAGGGCAGGGCCTCCTCGCTTCCTCCCCCGTTAATGTCTCCGCGTTAACTCTCCTGCCCTCGGACGGGGAGGGGAGAGGAGGGGAGAGGGACAAAGCAGAGCCCGCGGATCTCGAGTCATCTCGGGCCACGGTGGGGAACGGAGCCGCGCGTTTTGTATTCTACCCTCCATGTTCGGAGCAAGCTTGTGCACCTGTGGGCCTTCTCTTTCTCTTTCTTCTGCCAGGCCGTAGAAAAGCCAGCAAGAGAAGCTTGGGAAATGCTCCTACTTCTAATTTCGGCATTCTGTGATAGTTGAGCTCCCATTTCTCTCCGTCCCGCTCTCCTTGTCCTTCTTCTACCTGCCTTACTCCGCGTTAACTCGATTTCTGGCAGATTGAGATTACGGACCAAATTACGAACTATTTCAAATTCAATACTTATCTCGGGAAAAGGGTGTGTGTATGTGTCTGTGGTTACAATACAGCCTGTCAAAGTCCCTAATCAAACTGCTGGCGAAAGGGGATTCGTAGACAAAAGGAAACAATGGAAGTCTCGTTAGATCATTTTTCTGGACATTGTTTATGGTCTGGAAGGGATCAATCGTTTCAAAATGTTACGAGTAAAAATGATCCTGTGTGGAATGCAGCTAATCCTTTTAAGTTCCTGTCAACTGTTTCCACTCAAAGAATCCGATTTTCCAAATCAAAGGTGCAGAACTCAATTGCCGAGGGATTTATAGCGCCGGCACCGGGCTCCCCTCACCCCACACGCCCCATGGTGGGTGCCGACGGCAGGACAGGGCTGGGCCGAGGGTTGTCCTCGTCGGGGGGGATCACGAACCCAGAGGGCTCCGTCCACGGCAGCAGCGGCCCGCTCTGCCGGAGGGCGGCCGAGACAGCCCGGTTCGGTACCTGGGGCCGGGAGGAGGCACCGAGCGCGGTCCCTCCTGCCGGCAGCGCCCCCGGCTCCGCCCCGGCACGGCCGCGGGGGTTTGTGCCGCTCACCCGGGCCAGCCGCGCCGTCTCGCAGCCGCAGCAGCATCTTCGGGATCGCTTTCAAAATCTCTTGTTGGACGCGCTGGGTTTGGCTTGCCCGTGTGTGTTACCGAGTTGTCGCGGACTCCTTCTGGGTGGGGAGAGGCTGGAGGGGAGGATAATCTTTTCAAAAGCAAGAACGGCCACTCCGCACCTCTTGTCGGTAGCCCCGCTCCGGTGCTCGGGATGGGGGAATCTGCCTTAGAGGCTGCCGGGAGGGACTGGGGATCCCACCGAAAATCACGTCCCGGCCGAGCGGCAGATATGTGAGCACCAGGAGGAGAGACGTCGGGGTGGAGGTAGTGCTGAAAGCGATCTAAAGCGGTTAATTTTCAGAGAAGGGCCACCTTTTGGCTTCTCAAACAGAAGTGAGAAGTAGAGGAGAGATCTGCTCGGGGCCTCCGGCTGCGGAGCGCTTGCGGGACAGTGCGAGGATAACACACTTGCGTGCGCCGCCCCACAGGCAGCGCCGCCTGCACGAAGAACGACAGGTTAAGGAGTTCCATGAGGGAGGGAGGGATGTTTGACAGAGCCCACCGAGCAGCCCCAGAAGGCATTCTGTGCAGAAACAGGCTGGAAAGAAAATATGAATTATTTTTTCCATCGTCAGTAATTTCCGACCCTGTCCACTTTCGAGCAAAGTCACCTGATATATCTGTCCCTCCTCGCTCGGCACTGGACATCTTTTCTCCTATTTTTTTCCTCACTAATGGTTCTTTTAATCGTGTATTTATTCGAAGAGGCTGTTCTCCTCGGCACACACCCCTCCCCCCTGCTTGTGCAGCACACAGGTGGAATTTCACTGTATACCCGAATATTAGAAAGCTATCTGTTTCGTCTGGTTGTTGCTGAATAAGCAGACGTGACAGTGTTTATTTTACCAAAAGAAAACCCAGGGAAGTCACATCATTAATCTTGATTGTGCGTATTTAAAGTGTCTCGTGTATACAGGTGTGCACGTACTCTGCTGCAACGAAACTAGAGAAGCAGTCCTACCACCACTGTGGTGCGAAGAGACATTCACGGGTTTTAAAAGGACTTGCCAAAGCCTGGGAATTGGCAGGAGTGCTGACCACAGTGCGGGCACTGGATGGTGATATCGCCGGCTGCGAGACACACTCCTGAATGTTCACACGCGTTTTGATGCACTCACATGTTTTTCTGTTGCACGCACAGAAATACCATCGGACTGACCGTAGATAAGGCTTTCCCTGTCTTAAGAAACGAATGAATGCAACAACTGAATTATCTAATTATCCCTTTGCTCTTAACATAAATTGCATAATCTATCATTTAAATAGGGGGCCCTGTAGATTTCTGCACGCCGTTTTACTGTATCAGCGGAAGGGAAACAGAATCAACTAAACAGGTCTCCTGTGGCTTGGTGGAAGGGCAAGTTTAATTATTTTGATTGGAAAAATTAAAAACCCACAGACAGAAATTTCCTTCTGAATTCAGCTCAGCGGTGGAATTTCTGAAACTGACGAGACACCGCGCCAAAAATACATATTTAAAAAATTGAAGGGGAAAAAAAAAAAAAAAGAAAAAAAAAAAAAAAAAGAAGAGAGAGAGAGAAGGTGCCTTTCGTCCAGTCCATCTGTTTTTGTACATCTCGGGCATTACGATGCCTGGCTGATGGGTCTCTCCGTGGCGCAAAGCGCTTCTCGGTACACTGTGCACCTTCCGTGCGCGTCCCGCGGTGCCTCCAGCCCAGCGCCGCCGGCCGCCCTCCCGCTCCCCGGGCCGGGCTCGGCTCTGCCCCGCCGCGCAGCCCCGCACAGCCCTCGGTGCCACCCGCCGGGCTGGTGGGGTTTGCCCGGAGGGCTCCCGGTGCCTCCCCAACCCCGCAGCCTTTGCCTCTGCTGTTTTCGGTCGTGCGGAGAGCCGAGCCAGGCGGCTGGGAAGGGGCCGCGTGTGTTTCCAGGGCCGGCTGTCCGCAGTACACCTCCAGGCGGGGAAGAGAGTTCTTCCGCAAGTGACAAACAAGAGCCAGAGGTTTACCGACTTGGAACTCGCGTTCGTGTCTCCGTCTCTCCCCAAAAATCGACGCGCACCCATCTGCGCGATGAGGCTCGGAGCACGGCTGTCGCCGCAGCGGGGATGGGCAGCAGGCAGGCTGTTACCTCCGAAGGGCCGCTCTCCTGCACACACTCCTTTGGGCAGCAGGCAGGCTGTTACCTCCGAAGGGCCGCTCTCCTGCACACACTCCTGCCTGAGGGTCTCCTCCGCATCTTGGCCGTGCTTTGCAGCGAGGAAGGGGCAGCGAGCAGGGACCCACCGGCCCCGCTCGACGTGACTCTCACGGTGAGGGTCGCAAGTGAGAAAGGACTTTTGAAGAAGGGTGGAGAGGCCTTGCAGTCACCTGCAGCGGATTACTGCGGCTTGACGGTGAGGAACGGAGGAGGCGGACGCCTTACCTGGTTGGGATGCGCCCAGCTGCGGGCACAGGGCAGGCGGTCCCCGCCGGTGCTCGGGTTCCGATGGTGCGTGCGGCCCGTCGCCGAGGGAAGCAGGGGAAATACCGCTGCAGGTGGGGGAGCCACCGCGAGCAAGCTGAAAAAGGGATCTGCATTGGTTAGCAAGCTCCAGAGCAGAGGGGGTTTGGCCACGATCACAATTTCCACCGTTTCTGTCAAATACAATATTATCAGAGATTACAGCAGTACTTACTGTAACTACTGAGGGAAAGTATTGCATGCGGAGTGGTGCCTCCGGTCCGTGCCAAGCGACACCTAAACCAGACCCGCTTTCCCACAGATCCCCCGAACAGGCCTCATTCCCTACGGGAGCCACCGTGCGCTCTGCCCTGGCCACCAGCGCTGCAAGAACGGGAGCAGCTGAGAGCAGGTGAGGGCCTCGCCCCCTCCTTTCATCTTCCGGACCTCATGATGGGGCCGGCCTTGGGTGTTTGAAACCAGCCCGCAAGCACGGGATGCGCACCCCGCTGGCCCCAGGAGCGCTTCTCACCCCACCTAAAACGCAAACCAGACGGAAGATGAGGTCCAAGGGAGGTGCGGGTGGGGAAGGTTTGGGCTGAGAGCAGCTACAGGGCCGGGGAGCCGTGCACGGGAGCTGCGGGGCTCGGCCGGAGCCCCGGGCTGCCCTGCCCCGTCCCAGCCCGCGGCGGTGTCGACAGAGTGGGCACGATGTCCGGCCCCTCCGCACAAGGCAGCGGGAACGCTCCAGCGGGAAGGGCGCAGTGTGTGGACGTGCAAACTAATCGTCTTCGGAATCAGGGAGGGAAGGGGAAACCTCTTTTATAGGGGATGTGGGAAGGGACCTAACACAGTCCTGCTTAAGAGAAATGTTATACAAGATACTTGAAAAGAAATAACTTTTAAAAAACCTAATTAAAAATATATAAATCACCCATCAGAGACAAAGAACTATGTGGAAGGAAACGTTTCTGGATAGAGACACTGTGTGTGGCATAAAAGACGATTGAATACATAAGGGCTTCATTAAATTCCCAATAGATAACATTTGGCTAAATCCATCCCTAGATTAAAACTCTGCATAATAGCACCATAAACTAAAAAGTTTCTTTTTGTGTGGTCCTTCAGGATGAACTGATTGAAACATTAGCCCCCTCATAGAGCAATCCCCTCCCAATTCAGACCCAGTAATTCGTCTCTCAGCCCTACGGGGATATGATGAGCAAGGAGACGGGTTAATGAATCCACACTTTTGTCTCTGGGAGGAGAAGGAGGCGACACTATACTGCACGTCCTACCAGATTGTTTGTTAGGGCCCAGACTGCTTTGGAGGAATTGTTCGCCTGGCCTCGGTCCTTGCGAGGTCTGCACCGTCAGCCTCTCTGTTGGTCTTGAAAGCCGCGGAGAGCACGGCTGGCCATTAGCATGCGAATGGGGCGCTGCGGCCCGACGGTGCTGCGAGCTCATCAAAGGGCCGTGGGGCCGGCGCCTTTTCTGCCAGCACCTGCTCCGGGGCAGCAGCGCGGAAACAGGGACCCTCGGGACCGGGGCTAGGCGGCTTCCCCGCCGGCTCGAGCAGAAAAGGCAAAAGGGCCCTTCGGCAGCGCCCCAGACCTCCTCCTCGGCTCCCTTTTTCCTTACAGGGAAAAAAAAAAAAAAAAAAAAAAAAAAAAGAGGAAAAAAAAAAGAAAAAAGCAAAAAAATCTATACCACCTACTGCAATTTGCTTCTGTCAGCTCCCCTACCAACTCCCGAGGGAAGGTCCTGTCCGCACGGGATGCAGGCAACCGAGGAAAAGCGTGGAAGGAGCAAGTGGCCAAGCGGTTTGCTTGCCATACAGCTCTGAGGAGACCTGAAGGACGGGCGGTGGGCACACCCGGACCCCGCTGCCCACCGGCCTGGGCCGGGCTCTGAGTGAGCGAGGTCGCCGGGCTCCCCAGGGACCACTGCGGAGAAGCCAAGAGAAACAAACAGGATGGATCGCCGGAATCTGCTGCCCTTGTCGTGTAACTGCTCGCGGAGATCGCTAGGACTCGAGCAGACAGAGAGCCCAGACTGAGGGCCAGCAGCATCCCTCCTCGGGGACCCTCGCACCGCCGCACGGCCGCAGCTGCCTTCTTCCCCGCAAAACCATTCCCTGCTTGATTTTATCTGCCTCTTCGAGGCGGGCCTCTGCTTGGCTCGGCAGCCCGCGCTGCCCCGGCCCCTCGGCCGGCGCATCCCCCGGCCAGTGCCGGGGAAAGTGAATCAATCGGTCTCTGGTGAAAAGACGCGCTCTCCCCCGAGGATACGTACACGGTGCCTCTGGGGTATTTTCCCTTTTGTTTTAGAAGTTAGAACGGACTTTACTTCCTTTTCTGCTAAAGAAACCGGGACGCCCAAAGAGGCCTTCCAGCTCCAGACTGCTAATGAAGCTCAGCAGAGACCTCGTGTCCAGTCTTTCTGCTTTTTGAAACCCACTGTTTTAACACAGCATTTCTGCAAACAAAACGGAGAGGCACCGCTTTTCTACCTACGAGAATATTTTGAACCAACTAATTCTATATCTAAAACCCCTCCTCACTCCAAAGAGCACTAAAAAGCGTCCCTCCCTTTTTAATTTTTTTATTATGAAAATTTACATAATTGATCCCCGAGTCTCCTAAATTGTTATAAATACAGTCGTAGTTGAAAAGCGCCTCCCTGGTTTGAAAAACGCGTGTTCCTAGCCCACAACAAGCATTCACACGCCTACTCTTAAAACATGCGATTCTCTTTTCCATATATAAGCTCTGAATACTTGAGGCCGGTTTTTTGGTTAAAAATTTTTTGAAGTCTATAAAATAGATATCTATCGATCTTATGCTATTAAAAACGAGTGTTTGGAATCAGAAAAACTGCTTTCATGGTTTGTTTTGCACATTTAAATATCCTTACTTCGACAGCTTATACACTTAATCAACTCGTCACACGAGGATATTACAAAGCGCATTTTATACTTTATGTATTGAAAAGTAGAAACACATGCCACTATTATCGTCACAGAAACATAAGTGTCTAGAACAAATCTCTCTTAAGTTCAATGCATGCCCTTTATTAGCAGAATTTTCCTTTGGGCCTCTTGGAAACCAAACTATGATGCAGTTGTGATTTAAAACACACCCAAAAGTACAAAAATAGTTTTAAACCGGCTTTTTAATCAATCCCCTGATTGGTGCCTTACAGAACTGGGCTTTACTCCCTCTAGAGAGACCTATTTCTATTTATCCCCTCTTTCGTTCCTGCTGTTTTTTGTAGAATGGGTTTTTTTGTTTGTTTTGTTGGCTTTTTTTTTGTTGTTGTTGTTGATGGTGGTGGTGGTGTTGTGGGGTTTGTTTTGTTTTTGGATTGTTTGGTTTGTTTTGGGTTTGTTTTTTTCTGTCTCTATCTGCTGGGGTTAACAATGCATTGACTGCAAAGATCATATTTTTATTTTCTTCTTCGCAGTCAAATCTGCACATAATAAATTTCAAGCTAGAATATTCTTTGACTATTGTGCTATTAATCCCAAAGAAAAAATATATCAGTGTCCCAAAGAAAGGAGAAGTGCTAAGGAGGGAAGGATCCAAAGCCATTTGTTTGGCTGGGCTCCTCTGGTCTTTGGGTTGGGTTCTGATTTTTTCTTTTTTTTTTTTTTTTTGAAAATTAAAAATTTTATTTTCGAAAATGTGTAAAAATTTTACATTAAAATGGTACAATAATACTTGCCAGTAATTTTAACAATATTCCTTGTAAAGAATACGCATAAAGTACAAAATAAAAAAACTCCGTAAGTCTATTATAATACAAAACACAGGTTAAAATAAGAAATGATAATCTTGACTTTCTTCTGTGTAAACACGTTAATCTTTTCTTTTATAAAAGTACATGAGACAAGTGTACTAAATGAAAAAGTATTGCTCTGCTGTCCTCCCTCAAGCCTTTTTCTTTTTTTTTTCCTCCTGTACATTACTGTTTTCAAGCTCCTAGACCTGAGAATCTCTGAACTTTAACGGTTTAGAGACATTATTTATCACCATTTTTTGTTTCTTTTTAAGGAGTAGCGAGTAACTTTCCGATGCAGCGACCGCCTGCCCGTGCAGTACCTACATCTACACCTGGCTTTGCACTAGTGAAGGCGGCGGGAGGTCCGTGGCTGGCGGCCCCCGAGCCCCGTCACAATTATCCCCACGCAAAGACAGGCAGAGCCCCTGCGGGCAGCGTCCGCCGGGCGTCCGAGCGGCGGAGAAAGGACATACCCCAGATCCTACCTTCGGAAAGACTCCCAAACACTTTAACAGTTAGAGATCCGTGCCGCGAAGCCGGGGGTGGCGGGCAGGGCGGCGGCGGGGGCCAGGCCGCTCCCGGCGCTCCCCAGCGAGCGGGCCAGCCCCGGCGCCGCGCTCGACTGCGAGGCGCAGCTGCTGCCCGCGCCGGGGCCGGGGCTTCCCCCGATGATGCTCTCGATGGAGAAGGGCGAGCGAGCCAGAGCCGCGCCGCTGCCGGGCTTGGCGGAGTGCAGCGAGGCCGCCAGCGCCGGGCCCAGCGGGTGCGCGTAGCCGAAGGGCGTCCGTGCCAGCTCCGCCGCCGGCAGCAAGGGGCCCGGCGGGGCGGCGGCGGCGGAGGGCAGCGCCGCACCGGGGGCGCTGCCGGGGGCGGCGGGGGGCTGGCGGGGCGGCGGAGAGGGGTGGTGGAAGGCGAAGAGGGCGGAGTGGGGGTGGTAAGGCTGGAGCTGAAGACCGTAGCCGCAGCCGTAGGGTCCGTAGGCGCAGGGCGGCTGCTGCGGGGGCTGCGGCGGAGGCTGCGGGAGGAAGGCGGCGGGGTCCACGGCGCGCAGCAGAAGCTCGGGTGCCGGGAGCTGCTGCCGCTTGAAGCGCTTTCGGCGGCGCAGGAAGCTCCCGTTGTCGAACATGTCGGCGGATTCGGGGTCCAGCGTCCAGTAGTTGCCCTTGCCAGGATTGCCGGGTTCCCGGGGGATCTTGACGAAGCAGTCGTTGAGGGAGAGGTTGTGGCGGATACTGTTCTGCCAGGCGGGGAACTTCTCCCGGTAGTAGGGGAAGCGCCCGCTGATGAACTCACAGATCTCACTCAGCGTCAGCCTCTTCTTGGGGCTCTGCAGGATGGCCATGGTGATGAGAGCGATGTAGGAGTAGGGCGGCTTCACCAGGCTGTTCTTGCCGCCGCCGCCGCCCGCCCCGCCGCCGCCGCCGCCGCCCGCCCCGCCGCCGCCCGCCGCCGCCTTCTGCGGGCCAACCCGCGAGGGGGGCCGAGAGCCACCGGCGGCGTCCCCGCCGCCCGCCCCGGCGCCGCCGTCACCTACGCCTCCGCCGCGCACGGGCGACCGCGGCAGCAGGGCGGCGGCGTGGAGGTCGCCCACATCCTCCTCGTCCTCCTCCTCGTCGTCGTCCTCGTCCTCCTCCTCGTCCTCTGCGTACGAGCGGCGGCGGCGGCGGGTCTGCGGCTCTTCGTCGTCCTCCTCGTCGTCCTCCTCGCCCACCACATCGATGTCGGTCTCCTCAGCCAGCGTCGACGCCTCGGACATCTCCGAGCTAAGGGTCATGGCGCGGCGGGGCAGCGCATCGGTGGCGGCGCGGCGGGCGAGCGGGCGCTCTCTCCGCCGCCGCCAGGCCTCCGCGCCGCTCCGCGGAGAGCCGCCCCGCCGCCGCCGCGGGCAGCCGGGCCGCTCCGAGCCGCGCCGGCCCCCAGCGCCGCTGCAGCGCCTCTGGAGCGCTCCCGCCGCCCGCTCGGAGGCGGCGGCCGGTCAGGGTTTTGTTTCGGGGTATTTTTTGCTGCCGTTTGGATTCCTGTCTTTCTGTTTTTTCCCCTCCCTTTTCCCCTCTCGGGGATGTTTTTCGGTGTTTTTGCGGTTGGGGTCGGTTATCGCGGGCGCAGGGAGGTTGTGCCGTCGTTCCTGGAAGTCGGTTTCCCCTTCTTTCTCCTCACCTCAGCCCCCAGACATTAATGGATGCGGGGCAGGAGGGAGCGCGCCTAGTCCTGGGAGGAGGAGAGGGGAGGAGGCTGGCGAGGAGGGAGGGCGTAGGGGATGGCTTGCTGGGCCTTAGGAAACACGGCGAAAAGGCTGGGGCTTAGTCCTAGGGAGGGCGGCCTTCCTCCCCGCCTTATAGAGGGGGCCATCACATGGCTCCCAGCGTCAGACCCTGGCGGGGGGAGCGACGCCGTGTCTCCCCCCAAGAAGGGCGCCTCGCCACCGTCCCGGCCCCCCCGCCCTCGCCCCGTCCAGGAGGGGCTCTGGGAGGGCAGCAGGGAGACCGGTGCCATATTTAGTGGAAAGGGGAGGGAAATAAAGATAACACTTGACACCCCCGGGGGAAAAAAAAAAAAAAAAAAAAAAAAAAAAAAAAAAAAAAAAAGTGCAAGTCTGTGGCAAAGTGTAGAAGCATCTTCCCAGAAACCGTCCGGAGGGTCTAAGAGCTTCGCATCTTCCCGGGCTGCCCTCAGAGACAGGGTGCTGCTTCCCGTGGGAAGGAAGGGGGAAAAAAATACTCGATCCGGAGAGTGAGATGGTGAGTTAATAAACTTCAGACTTCTGTCCGCGGAACGGTTTAGAGACATCCTTCCCTGCCTCTCCCCCGTCACCCTCCAGAGTTTAATTTACTTTAGAATGAAATAAAATATCTCTCGATGCCGACCTCAAAGCCATGAAAGAACAGCCTCCAAAACACACCACTATTCTCAGTTTAATTGTAAGGCTATGGTTATTAAAGAGAGAGAAGCATCTCCCTCCTTTATGAGAAACACTAATAGAGAATTAGCGTTACTTCCTTTGTACGCAAAGGAGATAAATTCACTGGCCTTTAGAACGGGACTTTCGCTTTAAGTAGAAACAACACCCCTGAGAAAGCAACAGAGGACTGCTTGCTAATTTAGTGGCACCGTTCCCCTTTTCAGGTGATCTATGAGACGACAGAAGACCGGGGCCCCTTTATGTAAGAGCTGGCAGGAAAAAAAAAAAAGAAAAAAAAAAAGAAAAAAAAAAAAAAAAAGAAACAAAAACTCCACCAAAGAACCCAAACAAAATAAAACCCCCACAAATTTGGACAGAAATGCAATTACCATGGTCTTAAAAAGAAAGGCTTTGAAAAATCCCATCGTTCCCAGTTCTGGCAGGATAAACCGCAATCAGGATCCGACCGGGATAGGAGTAGGGGAGCATTTCGTGCTTAGGCAGAAATCGTCCTGAGAAGGGCAGACTGATGCATAAAGTCTTATTGATCAAATCTCGCTTTGCAAACAACATACACACCCAATTTCTTGAAATACGTTTTCGATATATTGTCCTAACCCAAAGTTACAAGCCACCCTGTTTTAAACCCAGTTTCATGGATTTACAACATAATCCTTTCTACTATTTCCAAATAATCCTATTTACATTTTGTTCACTGCTAAGGCGCCTGCAAGACAATACCACCAAAAGTTACAAAACAGGGGGGAAAAATAAAATTAAAAAAAAAAAACCAACAAAAAACCTCTAGATCCAGCAACTGACTACTATTTTTTTTTCTGTAGCAAAATAGATATCACTCGAGATTTACAGTTCCTACAGTTCATAAAATCTCTCTTCGAATTAATTTTGAGGTCCTAGGGCAAGGTACCAAAAGAAAGGTAGACAGGATTTTTCGTCTTCAAGAGGTTTCTCGTCTTTACAAAGAGTTAGCATTTTAGCTTTCTGCTTCCTTTTCCCCTTTTAGTCTTTCTCTTCTCCTAGCCTGAACGTAAAAAAAAAAAAAAAAAAAAAATCACTGTCTTAAGTTTGAAGAACAGTGAGGTTTAAAAATGCACGGGGAAGTACCACCATAGTGACAGACCAAAAGAGCCGGGGTCTGCCCTGGATCCTCTGCTAGCGGAACGCACGGATGTGTCACTGAGCGTGTGACACCGGCGGCTCTTGGACAGCATCGAAAGCGTTCCCGGGAGCCTCGGCTGGGGTACGGGTGTGTCTGGACGTGGCCGATAGGGGTGGCCTCGAGGGGCGATGGTGGGGACCCCTCTGGAAGGCTCGGGCAACACTACAAGCTCTCGCCTGTCGCTGCAGGGTGTGCACGCTGTGTGTGTGGGCTGCCGAGGGGATTCCTTTTTGGGGGGTCAGTCGAGTCAGCCTCCGGTGCAATTAAGACCTGATGTTACTTCAATCCCCGGAGATCGTGACGTGTCTTTTGAGTCTCTTCCGATCGTTGCTGTCCCAAACCCGGCAGGTGCCGTTCCAAAAAGGCCAGAAAGAAAAGGAGGAGGGCGATCAGCGGCGGCTCAGCCGTGAGTGGCATTTCCCTTGGTAAAACCCGGCCGGCGGCGGCCCCGCGGGCTCTGCCCCGTCCCCCGCCCGGCGGCCGGTGCCGCTCCGCGCCTCTCCGCGGACGGGGGATGCCATCTACCGGCAAGGAGGGCCGGTGTGGGACGCCGTGTGCTGGGCAGGGGGCCCGGCGTGACCTCCCTGCCCAAAGCAGCCCCCGAGGGTCGCGGAGGGACCCCGAGACCCTAAAGAAAAGCAGAGTTTTGCAGGGGACCTGAAAAGAGCCTCTCCAAGAAATGGATGGAACTTCCTCGACCACCTTACCACCTCCGTCCAGGGGCTCTCTGCCCACACGCCCAACCACCCTTGACCCAGGATCCTGGGGGCTCTCTTCTAGGGTTTTCTGCCAGCTGTGAATGATCTGATGTATCATGCACCTAAAACCGCAGTTGCACAGAAGCCAGATGAGAAATACAGTTACCAGCTACGGGTTATACTATTTTTTTAATTGTTTGGGCATATTAAAATTAATCACAAATTTAAAATTAATATGAATCGTAATTTTTTGTTATATATTATACACACAATTGCTGCATGCATATACAGAACATCTACATTTTATCAGTGCAGCACAGGCCTTTATTAAAAATCAAAGATTACCCTGGGCACTATTCAGGACATTTTCCAGCAGCGACACTGGCACACTGGCTGAGGTGATCTGAGTTTTGTCGAGCTGCAGAACTGGGCTTTTTCTGAATGTACAGAACAGAACGATTTCTTGAATAATTTAAATTTTCTGTGAATGTCGTGTCTCGGGTCAAAGATTGGATTGAATTCTGGGCTGTTTGTGCCATGGGACAAATAAATGCTCCACCAATGACCTTGCAAAAGGATGGTGGTGTGAATGACAGAGACAATAACAGTGAAAGTGAAACTCTCTTCTTTGCCCAGTATAAGATAGACCACCATTTAATCTCCACTTTTTTGTGTGTTTATTTTCCTCTACTCTTGCCGTGTAGTTTTGGGGAAGGTAACACTTCCTTTAAGCCTTCTGTGGAGGCTGGGATTACAATGTCTGTGGGATCACAATGCCTTGCAGAGGGCTGGCAGCAGTCACCTGAAAAACTGAAGAAAAAACCAGAATTCGAGCCATGTCTTCTGCTGAAAAAGGGTTCGCTATCCTTGGATGTGATCTCCCCTCTATGCTTGTCAAACATTTTTTCTTCTTGACCAAGTTGGTTTCATTCATTTGTTTGGTTAGGTTGGATTTTGTTGGGATTTTGTTTTGTTTGTTGGTTTGGTTGGTTTGTTTTGTTTGTTTTTTTTTTCTTCTTGTCCTATAATTCTTGCGGGGCATGTACTTTTGTTCTGACAACTGAAAGCCAATTTGTTTAAGGCCCTTTGGGCTTTTGATTTCTGTAAAATGTGTTTTAGTGTTCTCATGGTGTTCTGATCTTAGGAAGCATTTTTATCAGGTTAGACCAAGACCCACCTAGCAGCATAAACTGACATCAATATCAGCTAAGACCAGATGTTTAGGGAAGAATATAGGAACTAAACAAGTAAAATTGATTCCTAACTGCCAGGAATCTAGGTTTCAAGTTGTTTGTTTGTTTTAAAGCAGAGATAATATCTGAATTCAATAGCCTTTGAGAGAATTTATTCCAATTATTTGTCCAGTCGTTTTTTGAAATCATGTACATTTACACCACTAAACATATTCTGTGGTGAAATGCTCTTAAGCTCTAACCACGAGTGGTAAGAAGTGTCTCTTTTCATTTCCTTTATGCAAGTCACCTGCTCATTTAAATGTGATGCACTTCCATTTTTGTACTCAAAGAGACAAGGAACAAGTGTCGTTAAACACAGTCTCTTTACTGTTCATGACTTTGTAGATTCTATCACAAATTTTTTTCATTTGTCACCTTTTTTACGTGCTGAGGAGTTCTCTTTCAGAATCACTGGACTAGCACAGAAGTAACTATGTATTTATGACAATATTTATCATTCTCTCTATCTTTTTCCTTGTTCATCTCACCCCTATTATTTTCATAATAGTCTTTCAAAACAGCATGAGATGCTTAAACTTGGTTTACCAGTTTTAATTTCAATTTATTATCTCTACTCTTTTAAGCCAGTAACTGTTTCCAATGCTGGTCGAAGGATACCAGATTTACAAAATGAAGCACTGGCTGCCACAGCTGATATAGCAGAGTACTTTTCACATGAAAAAATCATGCTTGTTTAGGTTACCTTAAATTTCATAACATCACCAACTACTGAAAACCTTTCTAATGCTTTCCACATAAGCCCTGGTTTTTTTTGGTTGTAGAAAAGCTTTAGCAAACAAGGAGGGAGATCCCGTAATTAGTGTCTCAAATATTAGAGATATTTTCCATCTCATTCCGTAGAGATGGAAGCAAGCCTCAAAGGAGTACAACTCATTCACAAATGCAGTGAATATTGTCAAGTATTTTTGTTGTTCACTTAGAAATCCTTGGGAATAAGCTATATTGTGATCAAAGACAAAAAAGATCGTTTTTTCCATCTAGAACTTAGTGGGTAATGGGTTCCTGCCAGGACT